>NC_085035.1:5807307-5977350 GCF_963692335.1 Osmerus eperlanus
CCCATGTGAAGCTTTGCCAACTGCGACTTAGATCTCCAAACACAATCACAACATGGGGACCCGAAACGAAAAAAGAAACGCGTACGTGGACAACTAAAAAAGCACAGGGACAGAACCCTACAAACAATACTCCACTGATGCAGATGAAGGCATGGCAAGAACGGGTTTGAATCCTTTTTATTATCAAGACGATGGACCACCGGCACCAAACGCAGAAGGTTTTTTAGGGGGGTCTCGCTTTAGTGGAAAAGGAATGTTGCGAGTCGACTGCTGCTTGTGATGGGAAATAATCAAGAGGGAGGGGGGATGGAGAGAGAGAGAGAGGGAGAGAGAGAGAGAGAGAGAGAGAGAGAGAGAGAGAGAGAGAGAGAGAGAGAGAGAGAGAGAGAGAGAGAGAGAGGGGGGAAGAGAAGGAATGCAGGTTTTTGGATGAGTCTTTGAGCGGAAGCTGAGGACTGTATGTGGGTGTATGTATGGTGTATGGTGGGTGTATACTGTTGATCTATTTCAGCTAATACCTATTGAAGCTTTCTAATGATAGGAAACAACCTTGTTGTACTATTGAAACACACTCAGAGGCCTTCCTGTGGAACCCTCGTCCTTCCACTCAACCAGAATTGGTAAATAAACATCTAGACCTAATGTGAAGCGCAGAATTAAGCCTCGCAATTATGAGGTAACACTTTTCTGTTTGGACTGTCATTAACAATAGTGATCCAATGAAAACGTTGACGCCGCTTGTGTAATCACAGGAAATTCTTCGGAACACTCTGTGTTGAGGAGATTTCAGTTGACAAATCAATTAAACAGCCACTGCATTTCCTATCTCACCAAACGTATTTACTAAACCTCACCAACCGGGGAATATGAAGTTTTAATAAAAAGGCAGGGAGGGGATTCTGCGCTGGTAAAAAGTTCTACACAGACAATGGCAGCAACTCTCTTCCTAAGCCTTGACAAGAATGGAGCACTCTTACGACGAAAATCAGGAAACAATTTAAGCACCGTAAATGCGCTTTGAGAATTGTACCTGACATCTGTTATTAATTAGCAGGCAAATAAAAACAGCCTTGAACATTTCTTCTCCTCCGTCTGCTGAGAGAGCTAATCCCTCCATCCATGGAAATAATGCAGGCGGTGGGGCCTTTGAAGATTCACTAGCCTTCTTACCTGCTTTTGTTGGCACGTTCTGCCAAAATGAAGTCTTGTCACAACATTGGCGCCATAACTCACGTTATGGCTGTGCCTACTATTTCACACTGGAGACTAACGCTGGAGGAAATGTGTTCTCCAGTCCAGTGGTGTGGGGTTGTGGACTAGACAAGATCCTATCCTGCCTGTACTAGAGGCCAGGAAAGTCAAACAGGAGAGAAAGCCCATTTCAAAACCCGAAGGACTGCATGTGGAAAAAAGAATCATAACCATGTCCTCTAGCCTAGGCCAACTGCATCACGACGTAAAAACACGGTAAATAAACTGTAAACAAAAGGTTTCAGTTGACAACGTGGAGGCATCAGTTAGTTAGCTCAATGGCTGAACAGTGGTGCCCTTCTTCCTGGTCCTGCCCGCAAACGAGGATGTTCCAGAAGCCTGATGACTTAACTCGAACAACAGGCTGCCTCTATGATATGATGTCATCCCGTCCGCTTGAGAAAACAGCACAGGACTGCCCTGACAGGACCAGCTCTGCCAAACTGAGGAGAAGGACCATTATTTGGTCCAAATGTATCAGTAGGCCTACTTCTTCCCACTCATTCCAGAATGTTCCACTACCTCTATCTCCATCAATCCAGACTGTATGACTATCTCTATCCCAATGATTCCAGAATGTGACCGGCATCTCTTTATCTCAACCATTCTAGAGTGTACCAGTATCTCCATCCCAATCAAGCCAGAATGTACCAGTACCTCAATCCCAATCATTTCAGTTATCACAATAAGTAATACACCATGTTCTTGTTGTTTTTATTTTTATTTATGACGTGCTACTGTCGCTGTCGTTGTCGCAGGCTGCTAAAGCCTAAAGGCCAGCCATAGGCCCAAGCAACACACACAGTAAACCCTGGCTAATGAGAGGGTTACGGAACTGCTGGCACTCGCACAAAAGAATCTTCGAACATGGCTGCCAGCATACTCTCCTCGTCTCCCTCTGCCGAGGCACTCCCGTCTCTCCTTTGCTTGCTTTTATAGCCTCGTATGATCAAGTGCAAACACGACTGACTTTCCACACAGGGTTCGCGAGGGTCGAGCCCATCGTTTCTCTCCCCCCCCCCCCCAAGTCATTCGGCGCTCGATAGCGTCTCTTAGCAAACAGGGCTAACGTGCGCGCGTGACATCACATCCCGCCCGCTGAAGTCGCGGGGTGCTTCAGCTCAAGAACATGAGTGAATGGAAATGTGCACATTGTTCATTCACACGCAGCAAAGGGCCCAGTGTGTGAAACAGTCGCTGGGATGTGGAAGGAGTGGGGGGAGGGGGAGAACAAAAATAGCTACATAACACAAGTGTTTGCACCTGCAAAGGAAGATGCTTGTTTTGCACAAAATAGCTTGCTTGGCGAGAAATTACAGAAGTGAAAGTGAGCAGCGATTGGCCAGTGGCTCAGGTGATTTCCATTTCCACGAACCATCCAAAAGCGAGAGCCCTCCGTCGGTGTGACCCTCCCTGGTTCAAACCACCCACTAATTTAGCTCAGCTACAAAGTATGCACAAGGCCTAGGTCTGGACTTAAACAATTTGCTTCAATGTAGCTTAAATGCTGAACTACAATGAAAGGTTGTGAGCCCTTGTAAAGGTTTGGGGCTGTGGGTACCTTCAATGACAACACTTCCATGGCCTGATCAAACGATCCACAGGCCCAGGCCCATTCAAGACTTGTCCATACCGATTACTGTACAATAGCGCACAAACAGCATTCACCCGCCCTCTCTCCTTCTCCAAGAATCGCTTACCGGCGTGAACAAAGTCATGGGAGGAGTGACACGTGAATGAGTGGTTATATAAATGGTATTCTCCCTCCGAGAAAGGTGCCCTCGGGCGTCGGGGATGGGAGGGAGGCGAAAAGAGATGTAAGAGAGGTACTAGAAACGCAAGAAAAACAAGACGAAGGCAGCTGCGAGGATTCCTGGGAATGGGCGTGGTCGCGAGGCCCGGGCCGGGGCAGGTTTGAAGTGCGGCGTGGCGTCGTGTCTAGCCCTAAACCCCCCCTGGTCATAAACGGGGACTAATCCCGGGGCTGACAGGAAGTTGCCTCAAACACAGCGTCAACTCACATCTGGAGAAGCCGCACGGGGAAACTTCAAAGGGACGTTCTTGAGCTCCAGAAAGCGGGAGAGAAGACACGAGGGCTAGCCCACACAGGTCCCGGTAGAGGTGGGCAGCATCTCCTTCTATATATTGATTCTCCTGGCTGGCCGTGACCAACAAGGTTGAGAGGCGCTTACTGTGTCGTAGCTTAAGTTGTTGAGTACTTGTTAACCCATGTTTCATGTGGAAAGAAACATGGGTAGAAACCTCCTTTGGTCTCTCTCCTCCGCAAGTCTCGACATGATCTCAGAGCCGAGCTGGGGATGACGTCAGTGTGGTACCGCTTCCACATACCGGTACAGATGCTAGTTTGTTTGTGCAGCTAGTTAGTTGCAGCATCTCAGCTCAGGGACTAAGATCCATGTACACACACACACACACGTCATCATTAGATTGTCAGTCATCATCCACGAGGCCAGGAGGGGGATGAGATCTGAAGAAAGGAAACGCTAACAGGTCGTTAACTGCTTCTGGTATGAGGAATGAGATGCTTTTGAAAAAGGGGGATTTGAGATTTCTGATCAGACAGGTGTCTTTAGTCCGCCTTCTGCGAGAATCCTTGTCTATGTTTCTGCAGAAAAAAAAACCCCGCAAACTCTCTCTCTTCTTCAACTCTCTCTCTCTCTCTTCTTCAACAACTCTCTCTCTCTTTCTTTACTCTCTCTTTGTGTTTGAAAGCAAAGCTCGAGTGAAGCTTTTCTGTTGTCACGTTCTATTCTCTGTCAGCAGGGATGTGCCATGATCTGGTTGCTTTCCTAAGGCACACTTGGTGCAGCAGAAACATTTGCTCTAATTGTGCCCACACTAAGACAACAGCACAACAAAGACATTGTGCCCCCCCCCCCCACACACACACACACACACACACCATCCTTCCGCCCTTCTCTCCTCTCTCACCCTCAGAGTGAATCTAACTGAAGCTGAAACTAATGTTCCCCTGCGTTTGCCTTCACAAATTATTCAGGAGTGTGTCCATCGTCGGAGGACACACTCCAAAAATTAAAATAGACATGTTTGTTTTTACTCCTCCCTCTGAATATTGAAGACGGTCAAAGCTGAGAGAAGGCTCATCGTTTGGAAGTCTGTGTGACCCTCGTGATGAAGGGGCTGGCTACGCCAAACTGAAAGTGCCTGAGGTGTGGGGTAGGTTGGGGGTGGGGGGGGGGGGGGGATTTAATGTTGCCTCTATGAGCAGATTCAGGATCAGCTTGTTATACCAAACCACTAAACCACCTGCGCTGTATTGACCACCCCCTGGAACCCCTGAAAATACGCAGACGACCATACCCAGATTGCAACGCTGCCACACTTGCTCTGGGCCTTTCCAAAACAGCATTTTCAGCTGGTTTCTCTCTCCCATCCTAAAAAAGAATCCGCTATTGTCACACAGACCCCTTCCCCCGTCGCTGAACAGCGGGGGCGAGACGTTTTAGCGGCTACGTCGGGATGGCATGGTGGGATTGACACCCTGTTCCAGGGTGCCCAGTGAGAGTGAGAAAGCGCTAACAAGTTAGCAGCCTGCGCGGGTGCTAGCAGAGCAGGCGTTCACAGGATCTGGCTGAGGGGAGAGAACGAGCCCCCCTCGGGGCGGGGCGAGCTGGACTCGACCCTGTTGAGGGGTCGACGTGGAGCCGCACAGGCGTAACAGGAGTAAGGGGCTCTCTGTCTCTCGGTGTTCCCACGTCTCAGTTCTGCGCCAATTGTATCCAATGTCTTTCACTAACCACGTTAGAAAGCAATCACGGCTTAATGGCTGTCGAAATCCATTATCGGCGTTCATCTAACCTTTAAATATTTTAAGATAATACCTATTTAATTTCGGAAATGTAATGGACTGCCTGGAAGAGTGCATGTCTATTAAGCTTAGCTTCCCCCCCCCCCCTTTCATTCACTCTCTCTTTCCTTTCTGTCCCTCCACCCTGCCTCTAAATCTCTCTTCCTTCGCGACTCGCCTCGATCCCTCTCCATCCCCCCCCCCCCCCCCCCCCCGATGCCGAGTGGCGTTGCCCTTGACAGGAACAGGCTCGTTGGAGTTGAACCGAGGCTGTTAAAAAGCCAGCCCCCGTAACAAACTACAGGAAGCACTTTACATTTTCCAAATGCAATGCGCGACACCGCCAATTTATGTTTGCGGGGGCCTCTTTTGACATAATAACATTTGTTTTATGGCCGAAGTCGTCTGGGGCGCCAGCCGTCCCTATCCATCCTCGACACTCACTAGCCGGCCCGCCACGGCCGAGTGAAGTGCTCCGATTCACAAACAGAGTGAGTGACAAATGGCTCGTCTAAAAGGAAGAGGGAAGCAAACATGACCCCCCCCCCAACCCCCTAGCCTCCCCCCCCTCCCTCTATAGACTACACTTCAGCCATCGTGAAGGACCCTCTCTCTCTGAACGACGATGTGCGGCACGTGGGTGAAGCCTCAGCTGTCGGGGAATAGCGAGGACCGGAGGGATGAGGAGGGGGGGGGGGACGACAATCACTTCTAATTAGAAGCGTTCCACATAAAGGCGGCAGAGACAGAGGGAGTGACCTCACGTTTCTTAACGCCCCCCCCCCCACGTCCTTAATCTTAGTCTTGAGGAGGAATCGATGCCACCCAAAGACATTCGGAATGAAACCCTGGGCTCAACCAAAAAAGAGGAACCGCAGGTATTGTATATGCCACACACGATAGTTCTACATGAGATACTGCCACAACTGACACAAGCCTTCATTCCACTGACTCACTTACAGGAAAAGTCTCCCACTTTCGACGCAAACATATGTCCCAAAAAAGAAACCTGCGCAACAACACGGGTGCACGGGGGATGTATGGACTCATTAGAAAGAATGCGCTGGCTGAGCACACCTCAGCCAGCGAGGGTGGGAGATGGCGAGGTGACATATGGATGAGACTGGGAACGGGGAGGGGGGAACGGGGGGCCCTGCGCGTGCACCGCGTGAGGGTGTGACAGCGTGCGCGCGTGTGTGTGAAGAGAGAAGGAGCGGTAAATAGATAGGAGGAGAGGTGAAGAGAAGAGAGGTGACAAAGAGAGACAAAAAGGAGGCGAGAGAGAGAGAGAGAGAGAGAGAGAGAGAGAGAGAGAGAGAGAGAGAGAGAGAGAGAGAGAGAGAGAGACGGATGCTTGTGCATTAATAGCCCTCTGAACACGGCGACAGATGATGGGATCATCAACAAATTAAGTCGAGAGCGCCCATGCCAGCCCCACGTACGTTATATAATGCATATAACATGTTAATCACCCTCTGCTGTCTCCACGAACTCTGCACATGATAACAAGCCCATAAGCTTGCTGTTGACATGGGCCGAGCTGACCGCCGACTCTGCCCTCAGAATATTAACACCAGCAAACAAACCTTTAAATGGGACCGGCTGAGATATACACATTAGTCTAGACTCATTATAAAGTCTATCTATAACAGAAAAGGACACACGATCCAAGCTCACCAACAAAGTTATGCTGGTGCTAGCAGACAAGGCTGAAGGAACTGAGCGTGACTAGGTATTGGTAGGATGCTCAGTTGATTGGATTGACTAATGCCTTGTTCCATATCTAACAGCACGCTGCCCTCAGTGGCGTGTTCTCACCGAAGTAGAACTGGGCCTTATGGAGTTAGACCTCGAATCAAAGCTAAAGCGTCTGGAGAAAAGGACTTATATATAGGCTGGTAAACAGCCGTCCCCACTGCCAAGTTCTACTGTTAGCCCTCACCACTACACACCTTCACCCGAGATTCCCCTGGATCGCTGATTCTGTATTTTCTCGCCACCCTCCCAGTCTGGGAGTAGCGCACATCACAAGGACTACCCTGCACTTCCCTTGCTTGTGTTTGTTAAAGACCACATCACAACAAGTGCGAGTGAGAAAGCAGTCGTTTAAGTAAACAGGTAAACATTTTACGCACTTTAATTTGCAGCAGCTTAACCATCATGAAAGCAATTTATATTGTTGTACGAAGAGGGGGGGAGGGGGGGGGGGGGAATCCTCATTGAACCGCAAATGAGGCTTGGAATATGCAGTTGAGACGACAACAGCCACACAATTAATTTACACTTTTCTGTAAAACGTGCTAAGGAGGTTTCACTTTTTTTTGTTTCACTTCATCCAATCAGTGTAAGGGTATTTCAAAGGGAGCTTTTGAAAGAAACAACATCTATCTAGTGTTTGTTCTGCCTGTGAAATCTGAAGCGAGGCACTCGGGCCCGCAGATCTTCGGCGCCACTCGGGCCCCATCACTTAAAGCCTGATCCAAAGTCTTTCCTGATCACTTCCTGACACTCGCTATTTAACCGATTGGCCGTTCCAATCAGATGGACAGAGAGGGTGTGACAAAGCACCCCCCCTCCCCTCCCCTTCCCCCTGGAGGTACGGGGGAGCAGATGTGGCATTCTCGTCAGGGGCTGAGCATGAAGCTTGACTGGAAACAGGCTGTGCTGGAGTGGGTGCAGGGCTGGGGTCTGGGAGGGGGTGGAGGGAGGGGGGGGGGGAGTGTGTGTGGGGGGGGTCGCGCACTCTTTTTCTCTCTCCCTGTCTCTCTCTCTCGCACGCACGCGCACACGGGCCTACATCGGCGGCGTTTGTTTGGAGCACCCTGTGTGGTTCGTGTTCGGACATGTTTTTCTGTGTTGTAAACACAGGAAGCCTTCACTTGTGTACAGGTTTACCCTGAAACCACTCTCCCCAACCTCAACCATGTATCACACCGAGGCAAATGAATAAACAAATGCGCCCCTGCGGACTGCGGAGTCATGAATTTAACGAAACCAAATCCAATGAAATTAGGTCCAATGACTTCAATTGTATGAGATGTGGTATAAATTGCATTTCATTCAACACTTGATTCTTAGAAATGCATCACCGCCTCTGCAGGCCTTCAGCCACGATATAACTGGCTGTGTGTTCGGGTGTGTGCGTGTGTATGCGTTTGTGTGTGTTTGTGTGTGTGTGGGGGGGGGGGGAGGCGTTGTCCCTAAGGTCTGTCACAGCACATAACTCGAGGGTGGGAGTTTACACTGAGCAGATCTCTCCGTTCTGCTATTCACATTACCCCCTGAGCTCCACACTTCCGCCCAATCACAGACCTCCGCCCCATGAGGAGAGGGGAGCCCCCTCAGCACACACACACACACACGCACACACACACACACACACACACACACACACACACAGCAACCTTCCCCCCCCCCTCTCTCCTCAATCACTGCTGGAAAAAGAGCAAGGCCCTACCAACACAGAGAAGAGTATGGCTGGGGCTGGGGCGGAGGCTGGGGCTGGTGAGGGGGCTGGGGCAGAGGCTGGGGCCTGGGGTTGAAGCTGTGACTGGGGCGGTTCAGGCTAAAAGGCAAGGCTTGTTTTATTACTCAATGCTGAACACCTGCAAAGTTTGGAGGGGAAAATGGAGGGGGGGGGGGGGGGGGGGGCATGGGAGAAGGAAGAAAAAAAAACTGTGGTGTTCTTACGCCGAGGCAAGACAAAGGGCTTTCATGTGTAGAACACTTCTGTGGGAATGGCTTGGCCAAAGCTCTGGTTACATTCCACCGTCCTGGCCCAAGCTGCTGAATGAGTTGGGCTGTGCACTTGCACGTACACACACACACACACACATACTTCACACTTGCAAAAAAAAATCCCACATGCGCCCCATTCAAAACACTGAGGTTATCATACCAGAATATTTAAATGGGGAAGCCCGGGGTTACGATCTGACACCCTTTTACAGGTTCCTTCCAACACAGCTTTGTCAAAATCAAATCCCTTTTTTATTTGTGTATGAAAATTCCCTTTCACATGCAATGTACCCGAGGGCTTTACATGGATCCTCGTGGATATTGATACCCAAACGAAAGACTTAGAGAAGACCAGGAAAACTCCTTAGATAAGGGGGGGGAAACGCTTTCAAGGGGAGAGAAAAAAGGAAGGAACATTGGAAGTAATTCGGTAAAGCCCAAAAGACGGTTGGGTAAAAGCACCAGGTGTTGTCCATGAGTAGGCCAAACGTCCATCGTGGGGTTATTTTTTTTTTACCGTCAACTCACAGTGTGAGCCAATTCAAAAGCATTTCCTCAGAACACAAACGCACACAAACACACACACCGTGGTGCTGTAGACCTCAGGCATCGCCCCGCGCGCTCTCTCTTGGTAATTCACTGAACCAGTTTGCTTTTACCCTCGGTTTGTTGAAGTGTTTAAAGTCAACGGTGAGCCTCTTGATGCCCCTCCACACCAAACGCAACGGAGAACAACTTCATAAATGCATATTTATTGGATAATTGGTGCTTACATGGCTTCAAGCTGTTGAATGATGGATGTCAAATAGAAAACTGTCAGAACAATGTCCTCATTACAATGCTTCATACAAGGGCAACATACTCGTGGAGGATCGAGTACCTTTTCATTAAAGCTGTTGCACATATGGTTGTTAAAACCCACACACAGCTAACTTTTTTTCCTCCCTTTTCTCACTTTGTGTGTGTGTGTGTGTGCGTGTGTGTGTGTGTGTGTGTCTGAGAGAGAGAGAGAGAGAGAGAGAGAGAGAGAGAGAGAGAGAGAGAGAGAGAGAGAGAGAGAGAGAGAGAGAGAGAGAGAGAGAGAGAGAGAGAGAGAGAGAGACTCTGAGAGTCTGTTTAGAGTAAGGAGTGCTATTCGAAGCCCTGACAGTGTGGAATGTGAGACAGAGATCAACGTAGCATCACAGACACAGACACACACTCTCTCTCTCTTTCCCTCACACACACACACACACACACACACACACATATTAACACAGCAATTCAAGAAGCAGCCAGATGTTCAGCAGCCAATGAGAACAGCGGGCTGGTCTCTCCAGGTCAACCCACATGAGTCTCAGAGGCGATGCTAGGCAGCCCAAAGCCAAGAGGGCATAGCTAGCTTTCACACACACACACACACGTAACACACACGCACATGCCTGCACACGTCCCGCACACACGCTAACACTAACCCAACAAACACGCGTGCACAAACACTCATTAATCCTAGCCCATACATTCCCATAACAAACACACACACACACACAAATGCTGTCCAGCATTTGTGTGTGTGTTACTTACACAAACCATAGCAAGCACACATAAACACATTCCCACTTCCGGTTCCATTTTCTACCCATAGATGTTCATCTCTCCAGGTGTCTGATATTTCACTGGCTTCGGTTACCAACCAATCGCTCCTAGGGTGACTGGGGTTACTGGCTATATAATCAAAAAAAGAAATCCTGTTCGATAAACAGCTCACTATAAATTGAACTAGTCATTGTCATTTTACAAGAACAAACACATACTATGTCACTGTGTGTATATCCTGTTTTCACATTTGATTGTTGGTTTGTCAAAATGACACAAAAGAGAACCATCTTTGAAATGCTGTTGTTACTTGCGTCAATGGGAGAACTCTTTAAAATCAGTCCAAAAATATATATATATAAGTGATTACGATCTGGACTAGAACCATGAAACACAAAGACTCTCTCACTCACACACACACACACACTTAGTCTCAACCACCATTAACTCTTCCCTTCCTGGCCCGTGACTGCGGCAGATGGCATTGGGGATGTTCCAGCAGATTTACGAGCGGGGGGCAGAGGCGTTTCCAAGCCCGACACCCTGCGCCCCTCGCCAGCACCAGCCCCAGCGCCAGGGCCACAGGAATACAGGGCACAACACAAAGCCAGGCCACATCACACTCTGCCCCCCCCCCCCCCCCCCCCTCCGCCTCCCTCAAGCCCCACCCCCTAACCCCCCAAATACATGTCATGGTTTTATCCATCATTGGTCCGATGCTGTCTTCATACCAATGTGTAAGATAGTACCCCAATGTTCGGCAGATATGCATTTGCGTGGTCATGTAGAGAATCGACAATCAGACTCGGAATTAAGTAGCCTACTGTGCTTGTAACCAAGCAATGCTGAAATATTTGCATCTCAATACGAGGACATTCACACGCACACTTGAGGCCTGCGATCCGAGTTATCCGACAATGTAGCCGCTCGGACTATAATTCAAGAAGGGAGGGTGAACGAGGAATAGTTAACGACAAGGCTACAAATACGCAAACATGTCTCCCTTTTTTTCTCTCTCTCTCTCTCTGCGTAATCCCTGTCTGAGGACTGACTTGTGTCTGCGAACAGGCACGGCAGTGTTCAAGGCGTCAGAGGGGGAAGGCCATGAATAAAGTCTCTGTGCTCCAGCCCCTGGCAGCCAGCCTCAAGTGGCGCTAACCCTACCATGTTGTCGAAGCTCTCCAAAAAAAAAAAAAAAAAGCGCCTCGCTACACAACTTCCTCACCTCGGGCACGGCCGCGCGGTCGACGGCGGAGGCGGGAACTTTTCGAGCTGGGATCCGCCCCTCTTAGCCGCGTGCTAACATTAGCTCCCCGACGCTTCTCAATTACCGTCGCCGTTTCCCGCCAGGCGACGTCTCCAGCCCTTTTTCTCGCGACGGCAAAGCTCCTTCACAACGAGTCGGCGCCTTTAATTAAAGTTCTCCGTTTCAGAGTGTGTCGTTCACCTAGGGTGTTAATTGCAAGGCAGGTTGACATACTTTTGTCTTTATCTTTAAAGGACTAATTACACTTTGTGACTCTCCACCAGTGGCTCCATATGAGCAGGTGCATGGATGAACATAAACAGAGATGTTAAGACACTATTGAGTGCACACTATTGAAAGGCTACTGCACACAGCAACATCGGACCGTAAACTCAAACGTCACAAAAAGCTAACAGTGGACAAACAGCCCGAAAAGAAAAAGGATGTTCGAAATCACACAGTAGGCACTTACTTGTTATTTGCCACTAAGAGATGGCCATAGACATGGCTGTACAAAACACAACAGAGGGGAGACTCGTGGTGAAGCGCCTGGGCAGGAAGTCGTGGACTTGGGCCCACACTCCCTGCAGCTGCTGGTGTGTTTGGAAGAGCACAGTAACTAGGAATGTAGCCTAACCTTAAGAACGCAGCTGTAAATCCTGAGGATTGCATTTGGCCAAACAAGTGCTGATTAAAAGCCCAATATGTGTTATTCGGGCCTAGCCTTTCTCAATGGGAAACACGAAACCAGGTGAAGTCTCTGTGGGTCACATTGCTCGGTATACTATCCTCTGTCTCATGTCTCATGAACTCATGTTGTCATACTTGTAGATTGAGTTACCTTCGTAATGGAATGTAAGCATGCTGCACAAAAAGGTTCCACTGGTACAAGTCCTTCTAGTCGTTCGCTACACTGCCATAAATCCAAACCATGTCTAATTGGAGAAAATTTGGTCTAGCAGTCAAGGCTAAAGAGTATCTATCTTTGAAGCTTGAGCAGAGATGAGACTCAGACACAACCTTGAAATGAGTGCCATTATTAGCAGAGTAATTATTAGTATTAGTAGCAAATTCTGCTAATAATATTGCCATTATAGCTAAAATGCCTATTAATTCCTAATCCGTTGAACAATTAGAGCATGGCTGTTTTTTTGTAGTCCTTCTTGCTTCCACGGAACAAGACAATTTAACACTCTCTGAGGCAAAAAAAAAAAAAAAAGAAGAAGATAGTGGGAGGAGGGAAGAAATCGAGTATTAAGCGACTGGTTCCCTCGCTTCATCTTTATTTTGAATGCAATCCGTCCGTTTTGACTGACAAGCATGACCAAAGCAGATTTGAATGAATAGAGGCAGGGAACAGTCAGGCTTGCGTTGGAGCACTTTATCTGTCTGGGTACAAGTGCATCAAATGGGAGGCAGGATATTATTAAAACATTCTTACTCTGAACTGTGACTTAATAAGCTATGCCGATTAAGAGAACAAAAATATGGCATGCCATCAGGCCATATCTGCCTTCACCCAAATTTCTCAAATGCGGAACACTGGCACCGACAGGACTGAGCTACACTGCTTGTTTGTGCGCAGCTTTTCTCTTCACAAAGGGGAAAATAAACGCTACAGATGGATTTGGTGATCGCCTCCTGAGCTGATGTTTCAGCTTGAAAAGATAAATCAAATAAATATAGCACAGGCCTACACATATGAGATTTAAGGTTTGCTGCTTGCTTTTTTTTTTTTTTTTTTTTTTGTCAATTCACACTTTATAAAACATTTCCTCCTTATCGCTGCCAACTGCAAGTTGCATGGCAACAGGGTAGAGCAGTTTGGTACCCCCCCACACACACACACCCCACCCCCTCTCTACCCTACAACACAATTCACGGGAAAAACACAGGATCTGAGAGGTTACAAGACGCAGAAAAACATGGCAATTGCCAAGATCGTAAATAGCCGAGTTGAACTTGAAAACAGCGACAGCGAGGGGAAGGATAGGGTATCAAGCCCGTGAAAGAATGATGTGCTCTGTCTCTCTTTGGGTGTTCCCAAAATATCTAATCATATTCCCTCGTCCAGTTCCTGGTTTGGGCCTGCAACTGCATGGGCTTAGCAGAATTGAATGAGCATGTCAACTGAACAACCATGCACAACATAAGAAACAATAATGGGAAAAGGAAAGTCAACAAAAAGCTCTAACTCGTTCTAGATTTTATAAAAAATAAATGTTTGTTTTCCAGCATGTAGGGCCTATTCTCTAGAGGAAGAAAAGCATGGTCATTTTAAATAGCCTTCTGGAACACTTTGGCCTACATTGCATTCTAGCCTAAAACACACAGGAATAGACACTCTCTGTAACTACAGTAGGAAGAAAGGGTGTACAGGTCATATGTTGCGAAAGAGGATTCAAAACCATTGTGGCATAAGGAAGCAGACCTATTTTTGTGTACTGTACAATGTACATTTAGGCGTTACGTTACAGAAAAAAATGTGATAGAAAACTGATTTTTTTTTAAGCACAATACCTAATCTCAAAATGGAGTTTCAGAATTGTCCAGACAAAAGCTAGCCAGGAAACCCCATGATGCAAAAGACAACAAGGCCACAACCGAAGAGACAAAGAAGACATTTCAGGAGCTCTCTCTTTCTACCAGCCTGCAAAACGTCACATTTTGCATTCACGCAATCAAGTCTTGACACTTAAAAAAAACATGAAGCCAACCCCATTTTGCATTCACACTGATGAGTAGGAGATCTATTCAATGTTAGCATAACCTGACTACATCACTTATCCCTGCATAAGTTGACCACTAATATCAAACTCCAAAAACATAAAGTGCACAAATAAGCTATGATAACGTGTTAGATACACTCTGCCTCTCCCCAGGTTTATCTCTGATGTACAAAGCAACAACAACAAAAAGGGTCAATATCATCCACACTGCCAAAAAGGAGGAATTTGAAAAACGAAAACAAATCCATTTCACCACTCATGTACATGCAACAACACTGTCATTCTGCTATTAAAATGAGCTATGATTGACGTACTTGAGCCTGAGAAATGTCCACTGCTGAGAGAGGTGGGTCCGTTCTTTCCACTGGTAACAGGAGGGGAAAACATCTAAAAAATAAATGAAAAAAAATAGAAAAAATAAAAAGAGGAGGAAAAAGAGGAGGAAGAAGGAAGAAATCAAACTTCACCAGAAGGACTCATGAATGGGGAAAAAACAATGACCATGTCATGGAATAAATAACATTTTATGTAATGTACTGGTACAAACTGTTGCTAAAAAAAAATCTAATATATTGTCTTTTCCAATACTAACATTATCCTTAATGCCCTTCAGCTCAGTAAGGATATGTGGCCAGTGGGACCTGTTTCCAATTGTAAGATTACACCCCAAAATCTGGCCAAACATCCAAAAACTTCAATGGATCTAAAAACAATGTGAAATGCTAAGGTTTAGCTATATTCTTCTCAGAACTTAGTACATAAGACAGAGAAATCATAACATACATTTTTGGCATATAATCTATGACAGAAACTAAGAAAATGTATAATACATTTTTGGGGGATTTACACTGTGTTGTTTTAAAACAGGTGTTTCATTTTCACAGACAAACGTTGACCATGAATGAGTGCATTATTGGTTCAAGAAAACATGGCCGGGTAGAGGGCCATTTCCTGTCCAAACTTCCGAACACTCTACTACTTAGAGTATACAAAAGGCAATTTAGCCAACTATCAGCAGGTCAGAGAAAGGTTGAAATAAACGCTATTCAAAATATGACACACATATTGGAACAGTGTAAAAATCTCTTTGTGATAAATTGATGTCTATCATTTCTCCTGTATGCACTTGACTGTCAAATCTGCTGTCAACGCTGCCGCAGCAATAGTGAGTACGACAGGGGCAAACTAATACAACATTGTGTAGTCTAAAACATAATGAAACAAGAAAAAAATACTTAAAATGGGATATACTACCATTGATGTTGGGAACATTTTCAAATCGCTGTTTCGCATCTATAAGACAACAAAATTACTATTGCAATATCATATTTTTCTGCACATGTTTTTGGAGAAAACACTCAATAGACACCACAATTGCTATAACTTTCTTCAGTCAAATTGTTTACGTGATGTTACAGACGTACAGTGAAAAAAAGCACTTTTCATGTGCCTCAATGATGGCAAATTATGAGGCTATGGATATCAAAATGTAAACAGTCGACGTTAGGTCGGTTTAGTCATTGCTATATAGTAACAAATGCTTACCGCACTGAAATCCAATAAGTCGCTTAGTTCTTTGTCTGTCCCTAAGGCAGCCATTCGCTGTTGGTGATGCATTTTAGCAAAATCACACAAACCTAAAAACATGGAAACAAATTGCGGTCAGAAGACGCCAGTTCTCTCAGTGATAGGACGGGAACCTAATCACTATTTCAGATCTTCCTCAAAATCCACAGATGACCGGAGTCGCAAGATTCCACTTTGCGTTTGAACCTATTCTTTCTCAGCTCATCATTATGCAACAGGGGTTTCACAAAATTGACCATTCCAGTGAAATATAATAGTTAGAAGAAAATTACGTGAATCTTGCCCAGGTCCAGCTCAGTGCATAACGCAGTTTAGCCGTGAGATCAAAAAGTGGCAATCCCGTGCAAAGAAAATAAATAAATAAGGCATAACGCATAAAAGACAGCAACAAAATTGTAATGAAGCTGACAGTTTGCAGACCAATCAGACAACTGTAGTATAACCGAATGTCTGTAAATCATTTTATGTAATGTAATATTTAAGAGGACTTTTTATTAGTTTGCTGCTTACACAGTGCCTAGTCGGGGTAACCCATGTGCGTGGCACCGAACAGCTTATACCGTCTATAGACAGCCACCTAGCTACCTTTTATGTATATCGATTGCCACCATTAAAACAGAAGTCAGTGTTAGTAGGCTAACATTTACTATCCGCCGCAAATAAATACTATTTTATATTAGTTGTTGATTATCTGTTTATTAGTTGATGTTCTTTATATACATCAACAACAACCAACACACCCTGCATACATAAGCATATAACGCCTTATTCCATGGATATGTTTTGTAGAACTCTAGCGTACATTTCCTCACTTGTTTTTCAAAGCGCTTGCAAGTAACGCCAGCAAAAACCGTGGGGCCGGAGCTCTAGGCTATCAACCTGCAAGGACTTATTTGATATCGAGTCTACATTAGCCATCAAATAGACAAGCAAACCGGGGTTATTTAAGCGCACACATAATATTTAGCCAAACAATGTAATCAAACTTGCACCGAATGTGCATGAACCTTGTTGCGAAAGAGCAGCCTGCAAGGCTGCGTTTTTGCAGACGACATTTCGGACTGCCTTACTACAGCTGTTTGGCATGACATGTATTTATTCTCCGTGATAATTCGCATGGTAGATAAAACAACGAATGCAAAATGGTATTTAACTGGTAAGCATGCCTGGCAGCTGGCACTAGGCTTTCTGGACAAGCTAACTTTTTGTCGCGTAATAAATGAAGCTTGTGCGTGTCTATTTGGGGGGACAACGGAATTCTTGGGGTGGCTGTGGACGTGAACTGAACTTCACATGTGCCAACTCCAAACTCAAGCAACTGTGTATGACAGCCCGTATTGATCTATTATAACTGAAGACATGATCATCCAAAAGTTTGCCATGGTCATGAAGATGCTTTGATCATTGCATCCCACTTTCGATGTATGAAAAGCATGTTTAAAACTATATCTAGCTATCTAAAAACAGTTAAGAATGTACACAAAATAATGAACTTGGGGAAATGCGGTGATTTGACTTGGTGGCTAACTTAGCTGCAATATACTTCCATGCACTTCAACACAGCCCTATCAACGTACTTCGTAGTAGCGATGTTCATGTTAGGAAGTTGCACCAACATTATAAAAATAAATGAAATTTACCTTTCTTTGTAGCTACTGTAATCCACAAATGTGTATGTCTTTTATTTGCTCAATAACTGTGTAATAACTAAGGTATAGCTGACAACTTTGACTGCTGCTAGCTGGGGCCAGCCAACATCTATATCCGACAACGATGTTAGCGGCTACATTTGCTTGAAAATACCACAGGCGTTCCAGTTAATATCAACTTGCAGCAAAACGTAGATGTACATCCAGAAATCGCCTTATATGACACCGTTTTCCTTGTTTTCGGGTTCCAAGTAGTTAGCTACCAAGCTAGCTGGCCACTTTCCATTGCTTTAGTCTAGCTTGTCGCATGTGTCACCGAGGCGCATGCATCACTGTCCCTGGTTCCGTCCACATCCGGGGCATACGTCATCCTCGAAGCCAGGTGACGTCAACTAGAAGCAGAAGATTGGTCTTCAGGATCAGAGGCAGGAGATACTTTGCAGTAAATGTTCAAACGGTCTGTTCACAAGTTTTAAAGTTATTTTATAGGATATGTTTATTACACCTTCGGTAAAAGGTATAGCCAAGTGATTCTCTGTCCATCTTCAGCACTGTTTTATGAATTTCTTTTTTGTAGACATAACTAAGTTTATTCCTGATTACAACAATGACTGCTCACTGTATTAATACAAATCTATAGATGTGTGCCCACAACATTTCACCTGCTGTAGACTCTTTAAAAACAAACGCCATATTTCTAACATCCAAGATGGTCCATGAATCAAATGCTCTTGTATAAGGATTATATTTGGATACAATGTACAGCTTGATAAAGAAATCCTTATCTGTACTTCAACATAATAAAAAAGAAGGGCTGCATGTAGGATATTGAATAGCCACATCTATTTATAGTTATGTTACAACAAATGTTAAAAAGCAATACCTTTCAGCTTTTTAATAAGGACATGCCAAAGACTCACACTAAGCCTTTAAGCCTGTGGCACAGAATCTTGACAGAAAGCGCTCCTCTGCAAAGAAGATTTCAGGTTTTCATCATCAGTGTTTTGATAGTTATACTTCATCATAAAGATGGGCGGTAAAAAAAAAAAAAGAAGTTTGGTGGTGACATGACATTGGGTCAATGCTATTGGTTTTTGGAGATTTGTGTCAAAGGCAGGGACAGGCGGTCATTTAAATTTGAGGTTGGGCTCCCATAACAGAGGCACTCGACTGATGTTTGTGTGTGTGTGTGTGTGTGTGTGTGTGTGTGTGTGTGTGTGTGCATGTGCATGTTGTGCGTGTCTTGTGTGGTTCGGGGGGGGGGTGTGGGGGGGAGAGGGCAGCGGCAAGGGGGGGGTTGCGTGGCTGAAAGATTTAATCAAAGGCTACAACATTGAATCTGTCCTTATTAGAGTCTGTGTTGGGTCTTAGTGGGTCAGTGGTATTACATGGGTAACCTTAGGTTATTATACCACAATTAGTGGCCAAATAAGCACTGCCACTGAGCCGTCTCTGTAAAGTATTAGCGGTCACATGGCAAGACATAAAAGGGACAGATCTTTTATAAACATTGTAGTTTCACAGTGTTGGTTCAAGTAAATATCTGTTATTCCCCCATAATGTAAAATACATGACCCCCTTGGGCACCAGTGCATTATTGCACACTAAATGCCTGTTTGATGAAAGCTAAAGACAAAACATTATTTGGTATGTGAGCTGAGATAGTAATATAAACAAGATGAAGAACAAGCTAGCCCTCGTGGTTTTGCAAACATGTGCATGGTTGGTCATGTTTTGTCTGTACTGAGCTGTGAAAGTGTATTTAATCAGTTTGACACAGAACATTCAGTTGTCTTTGACATATGGAAGCCACAACCCTTCCCAGCCTTACCTCTTATTTAGGCTTGATGTTGGAAGTAAGGATGTTGTTCGTCTCATTTCAGGATGTTCAACGAGCTGATGAAGAGAATACTAGACCGATAAATCAACGATTCACTATTTGCAAAACACAAAAAGTAACAAGCCTAGAGATATAAAGATGGAGAGAAAGGGAGAGAGGGGAGTGCATTTTTAAAAACTGGATATTGTGGTACTCAGGGTTGAGTCATTGGAATGAATTAATGATATAAACACATACAGCCCCTCTGCCTTCAAAACATTTGGTTTGCCAAACACCTGTGGAAGAGCGCAGCTGTGGAGAGCAGTGGGAAAAGAAGAGGAACAGTAAAACAGGGCTAATACCCTTTGATAACGGCCAGGGACTGTGCTAGGGCCTGCACTCAGGGATAGAGTTACACCACATTCTTCCCCTAAGGTCCTCCCAGGGAGCACTGACCACAGGCATCTCCAGTCTAAGCAATGAAAGAAATGTGTCCTCTTCTACAGGCTTTGGTCATTCCAAAATGGTGGTCAGCAGCCCACAGCTTTTTCCAGACGGGTTCATCCCTACAGTGTGTTCTTGGGAACAGGATGCCAAGCAGATGGCACAGTGGTTTGTACAGGTATAGTTCTGTACCACTGAGGTCAGGAAATAGGTTCAATTCCAGGGCACACTTTTTTCTCTGAATAGTGCACTGGTCATGAAAAGGAAGTACTATTTTAGAGAAGGAGGAGTTGCATGAGGATGGAACAAATCTAGCCATGAATGAGTGAAAAACAGCTTTTAAAAGTCAGGGATTTAAATGAAATCTGTCGTGTTGCCGAATTGCCAACAAATGCAATATGTCGAGGTGTTAAAACCAATGAGTATCTTGCAAACTAATCCTAAGTATTTGGGGTTCAAATTCATTGCATTTGAAAACTACATAGTATGTTGGCAAGCACACACTCTCAAGTAATTTGTACAGTGAATGAATGAATAATTCCAGGTCAACTTTCCTTGTGATGCAAATTCTAGCATCCAGTAAAGTTGTTGTACTGTACAATACCTTCACTTGAAGTTACCCCAGAATTGTTGTAAAGAGTTATTTTACTGTGACCATTATGCTGAAGGGAAGTCTTGCTAGCTCAGCAGGGTCTGGCTCAAAATAACACTGGTGTGGAGAAATGCCACAGACCTCAGAAAGATCTGGAAGCGGATGAACAGGAGGCTATTCTGATGGATCCTCTGAAGAAGCTTTTATTCTGACCACATGCGATCCAATCGTGGGGTGTGTGGTCTTTTCTGATGTTCTATTAAAAGATAGTTTCCACTTCAAAGCAGGCTCTGGCACTCCTACGTTAGTGTGTCAGCTGACATAGGCGGTTGCGTTTTCTTCAGACCACAACTCCTTTAGAACTTTTTTTCAGATGGGGCAATGACTAAGATGACTTCAGAGGGGCTAATAGAGTTTGAACGTTATTTTGGTTTCGATGAAAACGTTATAACCGCGTACACACTCCCAAGACATGTTACTTACGATGGAGTTGATATTTTGGACTCTCATAAAACAATGTGTTAGGAAAGCATGTGTACCTGCCACTCCTGGGTATATACTGTACACATAGCTACGGTAGCTGAGGGGAGAACCATCCAGGATGCTCTTTTGCTTCAGTGTTTTAGAGCAGGTGTGCTGTGCACCCCCTCTACTCTGTTCAAGTGGGAGGGCCTGTGAGGGAGGGAGGGAGGGAGGGGGGGCAGGCCAGTCGGAGTCCACCCAACCCTGAAGGACACACGTTCCCCGACACCTTCCAGGTTACTCCGACTGCACTGAATGATCCAGCTCGATGAAGCGTTCAAACGCTGACTGACTGACTGCTAAATATTTATTTTTCGAGATGGTAAATGAATCTGAATGGATGTGACGCTCGGGCCTGCTGCTCGATTTGCCGACCCCTAGCATGTCCAGTTCTGTGATGAAAACGAACGTGCCGGCCACTCTAGACACAGAAGCATGGCTCATGGCACAGAAGACGCTCCGTTCCCCTCCACCTGTCTGTCTTTATGTCTCCCTGTCTGCCTGCATGTCTTCTCGCCCTGTTTGCCTTTCTGTCTGTCTTCATCTCTCCTTGTCTGCTTGTCTGCCCGTTTCACCTCCCACGGCCTTGCCTGTCTTTGTGTCTCCTTGTCTGTCTGCCTGTCTGTCTTCAGCTCTCCCTGTGTGCTTGTCTTCATCTCTCCCTGTCTGCCTGCCTGTCTCTCTTCATCTCTCGCTGTCTGTCTGCCTGTCTGTCTTCAGCTCTCCCTGTCTGTCTGCCGGGTTTCTGCCTGTCTCGCTGTCTTTATTTGTCCCTGTCTGCCAGTCTTCATTTCTCTGTTTCTCCATTTTTCCCTGGAGGCCTGTGCCGTGGGTTTTGAAATCCTTTGTGATATAAATAAATGTTTAAGGGAGATTTCACCGCAGTGCTCATAGTCGCACACGTCATTTTTTAAATTAACAGCTAAAATGTCTTACTTGTTTTAATGAATATGCATCATTAACTGTTGGATGCAAATGTATTATTTGGCACCACCGTCTAAGTACCTTCTGTGGGTTGATATAAACAAAAGGTCATTCATGGGGAGGAATTAGCGCCCAAATTTAATCAGCACCTTTAGTGAGCAGATTGTCGTAATCTCTGTCTGATCCTACATTGCATAACAAAAAACACCGCCCAGGAAAGAAATATCTCTTTTCGGGGGTTTTGTCAACAATAAAGTTGTAGGAGCTGATGGCTGACATTTTTCGGGGTGTGTTTGATGAATCTGTAGAGTTCACCAGTCCTCTCCTTAGTGACTTCGGGGTAGGCTGCGGGTCTAGGTGGGTGGTTAACCCTTTGGTGGAGGAGGAGCTCAGCTGGGCCTTGCCCCGTAGGGTGTCTGCCCCCCTTCCTCTCCTGCTTCAGAGGGCAGCATGGGGAATCAACCCAAACCAATTATCCCTCCTCCACAAACCCCAGAAGCCTGCTGCTAACTGTGGTCCCGCTGTAAAATTAGACACATCATAGTCAACATGGGTGACACCTGTGAAACCAACCGACACAGCCAGTGAACGGGCTCTGTGTTGTTCCTGCATGTTTTTCCAGGTCAGGGTGAGCAGCGAGGCCCCAAGGCCTTCTGACAGAGGAAACACGGAGGCCCCCGAGGTCCTTTGAGCACACAAACACCACAATCACAGATACAAGTCAGGCCGTGGCAGGGAGGAGCAGAGGATTTTCACTGGACGACAAGAAGATTCCGGAAGTTCTTTTTCCTCCTTCTTTCCAGTTGGTTGCTCTGTCCGTTGTCTTCCAAAGCGGGCGAGATCGAACTTGCGGCCTCGATCGAAATGTGGATGGAGAAATGCCTTCCTCGTTCCGTTCCTCTAATTACTGCCTCAATATTTGAAGTAAAAAAACTTTATTCGTAACATGTGTCAACATCAAAGAGAGAACGCCCCCATCACCCCATGGGGGGACCGTGCGTGTCTGGGTTCAATGTTTGCTGTTGTTTCTCAGGAGTGGGGCGAAGCTGTGACCGACTTCTTTTTAATGGAGCGAAGCATGAAGACGTTCGAATAGTGATAAATTGGAGATCCATTAGTGACACATCAAGCAAACCACGGGAGGCAAATCACTGATGAAATCGCACGCAAACACCAAGAGGGTGAGGGAGACTGGCTGTTCGGTGGTAAGGAGGGAATGTCCCGATAGCGTCTTTTGATTTTGCACTGTAGTTCTTTCTTCATCTGACCAAGGTGAGATTCAAACCCTGGTCTCCCGTTTGGAAATGTACCATCGGCATGAGCTAAAACCTTGGTGAATGAGGCCAGTGCGTGTCTTCAAGCCTTATCCTTGTTATTATTACTAAAAAGATCAATGAATACATGAAGAAAGAGAAGAAAAAAGAGAGAGAGAGGGAAACTTTCCTCATTCAAATTTTTCATTCAAGTACAGTCCTCCAACCACCACCATTGCACTTGCACCACTAGTGATCATGTGCCACCTTTCGGAAAGGAAGGTTGAGGTGGGGGGTTCCAATGAAGTCCTCGGAGCGTATCAGGTCTCTCAGACTACCTCTGCTTGTTTACTTTGGTCAAAGAAATACAGCACCGATGATCACACAGCAAGGTCATCTGAAAAACAAAAGCTGGAATATTTTAGATGGGGTGCGGGAGTGTGTGTGTGTGTGGGAGGGGGGTGGGGGGGGGGGTAAGCTGTGAAAACAAGACAGGCTGTATCACATGGCATGTTTCGACAGTGAGATGTCGTGATGTCTTCCAACAGGAAGAAGCTCAAAACGGCTCGGCGAACTCTCTTGCTCCAAACAGCCCGAAAGACCCAAAGTCAACACAGTCAACAAGAGATTTAATCTCACAGGGAAAAACAACAAAAGATAAATCCTCTCAGTGGTTGCGCCACTTCTATGTGTCGAATAAACTGTGTGAAATCATTTACATTTGATCTCCCTATGCAAATTATTTCTCTGAACAAATTGCCTAACGATCCATTGTGTGGCCCGTGACGCTTACTGGCAGGCTCTTGGTTGGTTGTTTGCCTGTCTTGGCACTCGCACCACATTTGCAGATGTTACCCTTATCCCTCTTCATCATTTGCACCTTCAGAGCGGAACAATCCTTTAATTACACACATTTAGGGTTCCCACATTTTTCTCCCGCTGCAGCAGAGCTGATATTGTGGTGTGGTCGCGATTGGCGTGGACCCGTGGCATCGTGGGGGAAACAGGGAGCCACCGGCTTCAACTCGGGGTCCCCTGGAGGCCACCGCCTGCGTCCTCCTCAAGACCGACGAGGCTCGACCCGAAAACCCGGAGAAACCGACGTCCAAAACCCTGAAGAGAGCCCGGGCCTTTCTCTCTGTTATTCAGCTGTGGGCTGGGGGGAAGGTTGTATAATTACAGGTCAGAATGCTTTCCCCCCGCTGCCGTCTTGACTATATCTGCCAAGGGCTGAGGGTGGAGCTGGCTACCCTCGCCCTCCCTCTCCACCCAGCTCTGGGCCGGTGCGGTAGAAACAGCCTTCCCTAAACAGCCCTGCAGGAGTAACCTTGAGAATGACACAGCTCCTCTCTGTTGTCTTTTGCTGGAGAGTCGCTCCCCAGAACCCTGCTTCTGTGGTGAGAGACGGACATTTTAATTACCCACAGGCCTCTGCCAGGGTGACGTCATCTCATGGTTGGAATCAACCATGGAGGGACATGGTCACTGAGAGCCGGGTGATGGAGGGCAGTTGGGGATATCCTCACATGGTCAAAGCGGGAGATATTTTGTGAACCCCTTCCGCGCATGGTTCCTTAGATGGGATGTGGTCATGTGTTTTAAACACTCACCATTTTTTCATTCATGAACTTGACAGAAGTTTCCCCTCCCTCACACGGTGGAGACGGCATCGGCCCCGCACCTCACAGACAGTTTGAGCCGGTTTGCATGCCTCGCTCAAGAGGCACGGCTATTACACGCGGAGAAGGTGAAGGACTGTGAGAGAGATGAGCTCTGACAATCGAGTGGTGTAGCCTTCAGAGCCTCATAACAGATGCACCTCTGTCACTGTGGCCGTGTCATCCTGTCAGTCATAAAGGGGTTGACACAGGTGTGTGAGCACCGAGGCACTCCTGAGTGCCCCCCCCCCCTTCCCTCCCCCCTTTAGACACTGACGAGCTGCTGAAATGCCCCCGGGCTCCCCCCCCCCCCTTCTCCTCCCGGAGATTTAATAACCAGGGATTACAGTGGTACTGTAGTTGTCAGGTGACGGGCCGCGGGGCCAGCGAGGCCCCCTCGACGCAGGTTTATCCAAGCGGTCCCGGGTGTGGCACAAGGCAGCGACACCGGCTCTGCAGGTTGCTAAAGCTGCGTTAGATTAGACGCTTAGCGTGAGAGCGAAGGGGGGATTGAAAAAACCTCAGCGCTCCCTTGTTGGCGCATCACTGCTCGCAACCTGCAGCACTGACACATCTGTTAGTTTAAAGACCTTCTTTTTTTGCCTCCAAAGTCCAGAGACCAAAGCCACTTCCCAGAGAATGGAAACAGCTGCTGGGAAAATACCTTCACACACACTCATAAACATTATTAAAACCATTAGAGGCTCTGAAACAATGCACTCTGAGGGGGGCTGCGCTTGCGGCCATTGGCGTTTTTACAAGCGTTGGTTTAGAAGAGACACTCATTACAACCAATACTCCAAAGGTTAATAATGAACGTAAAGTGGCTGTTTTCTAGTTGTTTTAATGGGTGTGTTTGAACCCCTAAAAAGTGCTGAGGTACAAAAGATGGAAAGTCTCAACTGACTGGCGAGTGGGAGAGGGAGTAACGACTTTGGATCGATGGGATGGTTTTTCGTTTTTTTGGCACGGCAATGATTTTCTTCAGGACGACCTGATCCTAAGAAGGATAAACTCGTTTCTGGGTCGAAGGAACGGCGTGAGATGCAAAAAGGCCTGTGTGACCTTTTTTTTACATTTTACATTTAGTCATTTAGCAGACGCTCTCATCCAGAGCGACTTACAGTAAGTACAGGGACATTCCCCCCGAGACAAGTAGGGTGAAGCGCCTTGCCCAAGAACACAACGTAATTTTGCACGGCCAGGAATCGAACCAGCAACCTTCTGATTACTAGCCCGATTCCCTAACCGCTCAGCCACCTGACTCAGTTTTTACGTTACACAGACACCTCTTCCGGCATGTTTCACTCCTCATCAATTCCTGAAATCCTTGTTGTCATTAAAAGCAAACTTTGCAGAGCGACGCCTATTTTAAGAACGCCGTTCACAATACAAAGACCCTTAACACCAGCAGGAATAAGGTGCTAGCCTTCCCAGCTCTGTGGTATGGAAGACGATGGTGGATTGAAGGTGTGAGGATTGTCAATGGCAGACCCCCCTCTTGGGAAAATCTTCACTTGAGAATGATCAGGATATATATGTATATATATAACCTCAGAAGCATCCGGATACATGACACATGTTGGGGGGGTTCAGAATGGGGGAGGGGCGCAGTCACTGTAAGTACATGAACATCCCTGTTTGCACGCGGACATAGTGGAGAGCGATTCCGGTGCTAGTCACCGTCCTCGAAGCCGACGTGAGTAACAACAACCTCTGATGAAACCAAACCTAATGGCAGTAGCCGACGGGCCATCTGCGGTCAGACTGCGAGTGCAGGAGAGGTGGGCTCCCGTCCACATGAGCTCTCTAATGGGCCTGTGACGGGATCAAAAGGCCAAGCCAGCCAATCGTGGGCGCTCTCCAAACCCATGCTCCCTCTCCTTCATCTGCGGCGACGCTGAATCCCACGGCTCAGGACACTTCTGTGCGTGTGTGTGTGTGTCTCGGTTGCTCACCAGGTGTAAACTACACACGCAGATTCTACCGCGTGACAACCAGGGGGGCTCCTCCTCTGACCATATCTCCGTTTTGGGCTCCTCCCACTGTCTGCCATGGTTACAGGTGGCACCTTTTGGCTCCTCCCACAGTGTGTGTGTCTGCAGGGTAGTACCCTCCCATCCAGCCCAGCTGGAGTCTGGCGGTGGACAGATGTGATCAGGTCTGTGTGCCAGACAGGGTCTACTCGGGTGCCCGGAACACCCAGCAGATGACTCCCTCTCACACGATGTAAAAAAAAAAATTTAAAAAAATTACAAAACGGTGTAGCAGTCAAATGTAATTAATGTCGAAAATACAGACAAGATGTAGTACATACACTTCTGTGCCTTATGACGATAATAAAATACTATTTTATAAAAAATGAAACAAATCTGCAGGCTTCAGGGTGGGCGTGTAAACATTGCAACGTCGAAGCGGAGTCAGTTGTGGACGTTTAACACACTTGTCTGTTTGTGGTTCTGGAGTTCCACTGGGGGTAAAAGGAGGAGAGGTAGTGCCACAGAGTGGCGGGGTTTAGTGTTGTTTTACAGCCTGGACCAGGAACACAACACAGTAACCCCTGACAAGCTGTGGAACACTGGGAAAATACTTCCAGGAAGTGAGTGATTTATTCAGCTGCTGCGGAGCAACAGAGAGGCTGGAACCATAAAACAGCAAACATGCTTGACACGTACAGTAATGTAAGGTGCGTTGTTAGTTTATGTTTTTCCATCCTGCAGCCTTTTTAACGCGCCAACATGACCCCTGGACGACTTCTAAACTTCCATTAGCGTTGTTATCATTTCAGTTCCCAGTGGGAACTGCTTCAGACAGCGAGGGGAGCTTTGAGGTCCTCTATTTCATCAACACTACTGCACATAACCTAACCTCAGCGCTAAACAGACAGGTGCGCAGTATTCTTACGTGGGTATTTTCTGTCCTAATCCTTTACAGCTACTCTGTTCACCTGTCTTTGGCATCAACAATGCAATGAGTGTTTAACAAAAACATTTTTTAAACAACAGTCCTTTTAAACAACAGTCCAGGTCCTTTTTAAATGGTTTGTGTGTTTATGTGTGTGTGTGTGTGTGTGTGTGTGTGTGTGTTTGTATACTGTACACGCCAGCTTGCTCCCTGCTGCTCCACATAGTGATTTTTCACCATATCGGCCAACTTACTTGTTCACAGGTGGCTGGCTGGAACCAGAGAAAGCGCTTATTTTAGATTCCTGTCAAGCTCTCCCCGGATTCCGAGCGCCGGGCGTCGCCACAACAAAGTCGGGCAGCACCTGCGGCAGGCGGCAAGGTTTTCCAGGAGAGCGCCGTCCCCCCCTGCTGACCCCCGTCCCCCCCCCCTTTCCCCCTCCACCCCGCCTGGGGGCCAGGGAGTCACGGGGTCTTGTGGCCTGGAGGGTTTTGACTGTGTCTGGTCGAGCGCACGACAACACAAAGAGCGGCTCTCCTGGTGTACGCCGTGCAGATGGGGACCAAAAGCCTCCGGTGGCGAGGGGGACGCCCGCATGCCGCGGTGCCCGGTGCAGTCCTTGGCACCCTGCGCTGCCCACAAGTTACAGTTAGGCCTTTGAAGGGCTTCAGCTGGGGTTTGGGGAGCAAGGGGGGGGGGGGGGGGGGGGAGGTGGCAATGGATGGGATGGTGGTGTGTGTGTGTGTGTGTGGGGGGGGGGCTGTGGGTTAGGGTAGGAACTGGGGCTTGTGTGTTTGAGAGAGATAAATAGATAAAGGAGAGAGAGAGAGGGAAAGTGAGGCAAAATAGGGACAAATAGAGGAAGCGACAGAGAGAGCAGAAAAACTGTCATTTTTTCTTCACGGCTGAAACTGAAAAATATACCTTCACAATGCTTCTACTGGTTACTACATTATAGAGTTGCTCTGTCTCCCCCCTTGCCTTCTCATTGACCTGCCTCTCCCTGTGCCCCATGGAGCGACTTGGGTTTAACCTTCAATGGAGGAAAGAAGTGTGTGTGTGTGTGTGTGAGAGAGAGGAGTTTGTGATTAGTAAGAGAGGGAGATGGGGATGACTGTCACTGTCAGGAGTAAGGTTGTCCCTAATGCACAGTCCTCCGCCCCGCTTCTTCCTCCTCTCCCCTCCCCCCCCTGCCCTCCATCTGCCAGGGTCCCTGTATTCCTTACAATATTAAACAGCGGATCCCTTCTCCTTCCTGCCCCAGAGAGCTGCCCTGGATTGGGGAGGGGCCCAGAGGGGACAGGGACCTTCTCTTTCCCCCCTACTCCTCCCAGGCCTCGACTGGAAAGGTTGATATACCGTGTGTACCGTGTTTTTTCAAAAAAGCCGTGTGCGATGTGCGTGTGCGCTGGCGTGCGTGTACAAGTTGATTTACTTCCTCCTTTATGGTGTTAGTGGAAGCCCTTATGGAGGAGTCTGGAACAGTGAAGGACTAACACTGCCCCCTGGGGATGACTCACTCTCTCTCCGCTCCTCTCTTCTTCCCTCCTCTCCGCTCCTCTCTTCTTCCCTCCTCTCCTCTCCTCTCACAAATGCACAAGAGGCTGAGGGAGAGAGTGGACAGCTGGCTGGAGAAAACACACCTGCATACATCTACAGAGGGGTAACATTCTTCGAAGCAACCCCCTCCCTCCTCTCTCTCTCTCTCTCTCTCTCTCTCTCGCTCTCTCTCTCTCTCTCTCTCTCTCTCTCTCTTTCTCTCTCTCCCTCTCTCTCCCTCTCCCGTGCACGCGTGTGTGCGTGCTGCACCTCTCATCCATATGCATGGTCAGGTACAAAGGACTGGGGGGCAGTCAAGCCTCTCTCCCTCAAATTGACACTGGCACCCTCCTAATAATACCCACCTGCTTTTTTTCACTTTCCCTTTTCACTGCAGCGCTGCCTCCATGACCCCTTTGATTAAATGTCAGTGGCTCGGCCGCCATTTTCACACCCGGGGGGGGGAGAGAGACACCTCTGTAGCTCCCGCACAATCGGAAAGGCGAGAACATCGGAAATGGAGATGGAGAGAGGGGCACGGAGAGAGAGAAGGAGTCCGCATGAGAACACCAAAACTGGGAAGAGAGGAAGGGGAGAAAGGGGGTGTACAACAAAAAAGCCTTCCTTCCTAAATAAATTCCACTGGCATCTTGTAAATTTTTATTTTGTGCGTTTGGCTGGAGGCCCCATCTGCAGCCCAGCTGTTGGTAGAGGGAAATGCCGGCCCTTCTGCACTACAGAACAACAGTCAGTGGTAATTGCTAGTGGAAGAGATTAAATGTAGTCGATGAAAATGTTTACTGGCAATGAATATGCATAACGATGAGTAGGAAATGGCACCGCAAGATTAAAAAGAGAGGGGGCTTGTTTACCGGGGCTCGAGGAAAAGTGAGAGAGAAAATGGCGAGTGAGGGAGGTAAAGAGGGGGAGGGGAGGGGGAGAGGGGAGGGTGTGAGAGAGAGAGAGAGAGAGAGAGAGAGAGAGAGAGAGAGAGAGAGAGAGAGAGAGAGAGAGAGAGAGAGAGAGAGAGAGAGAGAGAGAGAGAGAGAGAGAAAGGAAGAGGAATGTCAGTTGGCCCTGTGCCTGAAATAGGAAGGAGAAACCTTTGGGCAAGGCATTAGGGAGAAAAACAGATGGTTTGTGAACCTTTTATTAGGCAGAAAAAAACATTAATCAAACTGAGCCTGGAAATGGCAGGCTTTTTGTTGCACTGCAATTTTTCAGACTATTTGTTTAGTTTTTTTGTGTTTTAAAGGTGTAATGGTTTCTTTTTTTGTCACGGTTTTGGTAAACTCTCTTCATTTAATTAAGCCCCTTCTCTAACGTCAGGGTGAATGTTTGCAGTAGACCTGTGCGGGGTTTGGCACAGGTTTCAAACAACAGCAGCATTGTGGTTCCTTTCTCAAAATGGTCCCCTATCCCCAAGGCTATCTCGCTTTGCCAAGGTAACAGCTATGTCTTATTATTACCAAGCATGAAAATAGAAACCAAATTCATTTCAACCCTTTCTGGGGCTGAGAGTAGACCAGCTGTGATTTTCTGCAGACAGAATGACAGCATTTTAGTCAAGAGTGTCCTGTATTTGCAGTAAAAAAATAAAAAAATAAAATAAAAAGGAAGTATATGCTTCACACTGGGAATTAAAACTGTTTTTGCATTGGCAAAAACTCTGGCCTGGCTGGAGACCGTTGTTAAAGGTGACCTAGTTTAGAGAATGGACCCATTTGGAAAGAGAGCAGCTCCTGTCTGTGCGCTCTAGCTGGAAGCGAACACAGAGCCCAGTTGCCGAGGGTTCATCACGCCAGTGCTGGTTATGGGGCTCCTACTTGTTTTGCAGGCGTGTCAACTGATGAAGATTGGCCAACAAGCACATTTACAGAGACGCAGCGAGCCAGTAAACACACACGTCTGGGGATCTATACCCAATCATGAGAAGGTTGCCTGACTTTTACGCCAATTTCTTTCACGGGTTGCGTCACCCGTTTCGACTGGATCTTTTCCATCGTTTTTAGACGTTTCATTTGATTGATCATCGGTTCATAATCAATTCCTACATTTTGGGGGGGATTTGAAAAAAAGGTTTAAATGATCTTCTCACTGTAAGAGTTTCTCTCTGAGAAGAATCTGTCGTGATAATGTGAATGGAATGAGTGAACAAGTGAGGGAGCCTTCTGTTACCTGTAGCATCCAGACTTTCCTTTACCTTCTAGAATCCCAAGACAAGATGGGAAACAAACCTTTTTTTGGGGGGGGGGAAAAACATAAGAAACAATTATTCCTAATTAAACATCACAGAGCATACTGGCATATTTGGATTTGAAAAATAGCTATTTAAGTTGCACTGAACCTTGGCATTGCTACAAAGTCTATTACAAATGAGGGGTTCCGTTTACATTTGGCTGGCACCGCCTGGTCCACGCTGGCAGTGCCAGGTCTTCATTAGAACAGCGCCGCTGCTCCACGTCAGCCGTTTCTTCATGGCACCAGATCTACTCTCCCCTCTCCTGTCCTGCTTTGAAGCGCTTCCCAAAATAATTTAGCGTTAATCCACGGTTTACATTGAGCCTTTTCTCAGGTGGTGTTACCACCCTGACATGGGATGCCACCCACCCATTATTCATGCATTGGAATGAGGAGGCCCAATATTATTGTTAACTCTGATCATTATCGTAACATAGTCGCGTGTCAATATGCGTTTTGGACATGTGCGTGTGGAAATGCGTTTGTATGCATGCGTACGCACGCGTGGCTATGAGGGTGAGTGTGTGTTCGGATACCCACTTGAGTTTGCGTGTCGACATGAGTATGCATGTGCAGTCGGTCGGGGCGGAAATGGCAGTGAACATTCCCTAGTTTGCCCACGTCCCTCAGCATGAAGCCTTCACCCAGGCTCTCAAGTTGCTTTTATAGGTGCTTTATGATCCCAGGCCTGCTGTTGGGCCCATAAACAGAACTCCCAGCTTTGTAATTAATCTGTAATAACACCAAGCGTGCGCCACTACCTTGTTGTCATTCTAGACAAGAGCATCTTTGGCTCCCTGAAGCACCAGCAACTGGATCGTCAATGAGGTATGTGTATTTGTATGGCCAAATGTGCTTTTGCGAGCCACTCCTTGTCACGGTTAACTATAGACTATATGTCCGACATGCAACATTCTCTAGAGATTCCTTGGAGTCGACGTTTTACTATCTCCAGTGCGGCCACTCTAAATTCCTAACTCCCCATCACACCACCACTGATTCAGCGCTCGAGCATACCTGACTGGAGTCCAACTGTGTCCACATGCACCAAAAAAAGACTTTCAGCAGGGAAATATTTACTTTTTGACTAAGATGGCTGTCATGTGAAGGCGGGATGAGGGTGAGAGTTCCCGTGTGCCAATCTGATCACGGTGTTTGTCTCAGGTGGCTTCAAACCCCGGCGAATCAGACGGATTATGCGATGCCCCTAAAGACAGCCGGGACCTCATGTGGTCTTTATTGGCAGCTTGTGAAATGAGGTGTCATCAAGCTCTTTTGCCACTTGGGATGGAGGCGTTACCCCCGGTGCACTCGGCTCTGCTGGAGGACACACACACCTGCAGATCCTGTGGACCATCTCAGTGCTCCACTCCCACACTGGAGAGCTTTCTGGAGTAATGACCCGTCAGTAATCACCCTCTCCAAGGTTCCGGCACAGAGGGGCACCTCACACCCTCCGCTGTAGCCTACCCCCCCACCCCCCCTGCAAGACACCTCACACACTCGCTCTTTCTCTCTCTCTCTCTCTCTGCTGACTCACACGCACACATATGCACATACATTGGTAGTAGTAGTAGTAGGTACAATTATTGATCCGCGAATTGGGGCACACGCAGCAGGGAGCTATATATCATCACAAGCTGCCATATGAATAAGTGGCAAGTTGGCAGTGGCTGCACAATATATTAAGTTCCTGTCAAGGCTTTTAAAATTTGGTTTGAACTGTTGTCCTTTTTACATGAGCATTTTTGAGCATTAAATAGGGCACATTGATAAACTCTGAACAATGGACACCCATTTAACGTTTCTTTCTAATGGTAAACGGTCTTCCGAATGTCGAGCAATCTGAGCGTCAAAGGCTCACGCGCCAACACATTTGTTTTCCTCCATCTGTAATGGTGTTGGCGTTGCTTCAATCAATAACAGGCAGACCTTGCTGTTTTGAAATGGGACACTGCGCCATATACATTTTTGCGTGCAGTGTAATGCCTAGCTAATGGAACTCAATCGCGGGCGACCTTTCGACAGGTGCAGAGGGCGCTCGGCGAAAAACTGGGGGCGGCGTGGGAAAGGCAATTTCCTGTTTTCGCAAAGTGGGCTGCTGTTAGCAAGCCAGCCAATTGCACGCTTTAGCTGGGCAGGGCGAAGACTTTAAGGGCAACTATCAGCTCCTGCCAAAAAGGTAATTAACATGACTGATTTATAAACAGTCATCGCCATGGCCAGTGTTCCCTGCATTTGCACTCGCCCCTGTGTTTAAATAGAAGTATTAGTTGAAAGGTTAATTACTAATGCAAGACTAAGCATTTTGGGATAATCGCTGCCTATTACATCGCTACTCGTAGCATTCTAATTAAGAGCTTTACAAAACAGCGCTGTATGTTTTCAGTCTTAACTTTCTGAATGTTTTTTCTGTGTGTCAGTCCATTTGAAGTTCATTTAGTTACATCGAGAGGAATGAGATTGTCACTCTTGTCTTGGGGTGAGAAAAGGCTAGGCCTACCTCATTTACAACACCTGGAAAACAGAGGAAGGTTGATCACACATATTGAGCCATTGGGTTCCTTCCTCTCGTTGTTCAGAAGACATGTCTGTTTTGACTAGTCAGACGTGTCGAATTACATTTTTATATCTACAGTATATCTCACCACTCAGCATGACAGCCTACAACCGACTCAGCGACAATCATCAATAAATAGATCTCAATCTGTTACTGAATCCTGTGCCCGACAATGTGGTAATTAAAAAAATATACAATCTATAATGCATCGAATATATTTGTTTATATTGTTTCTAAAATATGTTTTTGCATGTAACATGTCATTGTAACAATATTCTTTGTTTGATCGTTAGTAGTTTGTTTAACTCATTTAAATAGGGGACGGGTTATAAACGTTGCACACCCTACAATAGTTTGCATTGACTTAGTCAAACAGATCTTCCAGTAGACTTTTCTGGATCAACTAATTATGCTGCTGTTTAAGGATTCACGCGGGGTGGAGGTGGGGGTGGTGCGGCGGGAGTTCTAAAGGTGAGCCGCTTCATCAAAGCGACTCGCGGCCTCTCCTGTGCCTGTGTGTCCTGGACATCTTCCAAACGCCACCGCCAACATTCCGTCAGGCCTTGATGTCGGGGAGCAGCTCCACGACATTCTAAACTGCATTCGCCCAGTTACCGCACCCAACCAAATTAGCATTACCTTCAAGTGTGTGTGTACGTGCGTGCGTGCGCGTGCGCGCGGCGTGTGTGTCTCTCACCCTCTTCCTGGATTATTATTCATTAGGCTGAGAGGGCTGTGAGAGAGTGCTGACATGTTTCCCTCATGCTCTTCGGAGGGTCACAGCGCCCTGGTCCCAATGGAAGCCAGGTGGAAACAAGCGGGCCATCTGTGTATCAAAGGCGGAAATATTGCCACATATTAAAATATCCTCAGACAGCAGCAGATCATGGGGGGTACCTCTGGACCCCCCCCCCCCACCCCAAACTATGTATCAGTGGGACTATGTATGTGTTTGTGTGTGTTTGTGTCTGTCTATGTGTGTCTGTGTGTGTCAGAAATAGAGGGATTTAATCTGGTAACATTCTCACCACTATATGATTATAACGCCACGATCAAGGTTCATTCATTTATTAATCATTCATCTGATTTAATCAGAGGCTTTCTTCCTCACCGCTTTATATAACCCATTCGGTGGCCATATTTTTTTACCAAAGTTATATTAAGAACATAATCACACTTGAGTATTAAAGTATTCTCTCATGGTTCATTTGATTGAGCTTTATTAATTTGTTGACAACAAAAACCACTAGGGCACAGAATCTTCTAAGGAAAACGTCTATGTCTAATTCATTGACATCACTAATGAGTGGCACTCCGAGCGCATCGCTTTCTTTACTTTTTACGTTGTGTTAGCTTTTGAATATGTTATCACATGATTGAGGTGTGTGTTTGTGTGTGTGTGTGTATGCGTGTGTGTGCGTATATGTGTGCGGACCAATCATTTTCCCTGATAATCTGCTGTCCATTTTTTTCCGATGCCCACTAATCAGATCAAGCTCCTAATTAACTGATTGGCAAATGAATGATTGCAACTATCCAGTAATAACAATAATGGAGTAACAGCAGCTTTGGAGTGAAAGTCTCATTGCAACTCGACAAATAATTTAACACTATCATCTAATCTGGGAAGGCGTGTCGTGAATAGGTCATTAAGACTCCTTCTTCAGTGATCTGTTAGATGAACGCTAGTGAGAAGATCTTACAGTAAGTGATAGACAGAGAGGTGTGACTGTTACCTGTATTTCTAAGTCTCCGTACCAGGAAATTGACTTCTAAGATTAGTCTTCCTAATTACATCTTCAGGGAGTGTGACCTTACATGTGGCTTTCATACCTAGACATGGATCACAAGAAGTTTTCCCGATGGGGGTTTATGTACTATAAATATCTAGAAATCCAACTTTTTACAACTTTGGAAAGGCTTCGCAATAATGGAGATTCAGTTTATAACCGTTTAGTGGCAGTGTGTGTGTGTGTGTCTAAAGCCCCTGCTCTAAGCAGGATAAAAGGATGAATAGGCCCCTGGAGAACAGAACTGGAGGGGGAGAGGGAAGGGGGTCACACGGGGCCAGCTCTCTGATTGAAACACACGGGTTCTTAACATCTAATACTTTAATGAAATATTAATCGAGTCAATTGTAATTACATTAAAAGGATAAGTGACAAAAAAAGATTACCGGACATGTTGCCGTCGCTCAACGAACAAGCCGAGAGATAACCCCCCAAATTAATAGGAGCAGAGAGCGTACTGCATTAGCAAGTCACTCAACATTTAATGCTCAAATGACAAGGGGAGGGACGGAGAATCCCGAGAACTAGGTTCTAGGGATTTTGAGGTGCATGGTTAGTATTTGCCGCTAATCAAAATGGGTATTAGTGTATAATCATAACTAGTCCAAATACAAAGGCCCAAAACATCAGTAATATCACAATATTGGGTGAGCACTGTTAATACTATATTAAAGGTCCAATTATGCAGCACAATCTGATCTGCAATTACCAGTTTGACCGTGTGGCCCTCTGCTCATCTCCCCGTGTTTCACTTTCTGGGTGTTTGTGTGCTGTGTCTGAAAGATGAGAGGATGAGGGGGACAGATGAAAAGAGTGAGATGGTCCATTTGCTTGGATAAAATAATCATAATTAATAACATGATTGTAACATTCACGTTATTGCTATTACCATAATCATCAGCACCGCCATTTGTGTTGCTGTAAAACTGGCATTGTTGTTGCCGTCATTATGAAAATAATTGTCATTATAATGATCACTAATAGCTTCTAATCTTTTCCAACTCACTTTTCAGTGTTGGGATGTCTGTTTGGAATTAAGATGTAGCTGTGGCCTTATTTACAGGGATAGATTAAACTTTTATAGATTTGACTTTAAATTAAAGCTCATTGTGGATCATCTCCAGATTGACATGTAGAATAATCTAGTCAATATGGACCGCTCCATCCCAAATCTCCTCTCCACCCATCCATCCATCCACCACCAAAATGAAGGTGGCTGCACACACTCCAGAAAAGCCTGTTTTTAAGCTCTCCCCAGAGATAGCAATATCCGGATTTGGCACCTGCATTTATCAAACACCAAATCAAAATAATGGGGATATTTTTTGGCCGCTTCATGCCGTGGGTCAGTGGGACGAAGAGTAATCCAGCAAAGCTTCCCAACTGCCTTCGAATGGCAAAAAAATATTGTAAAAAAAAACACCATAGTTTGCAGTCTGTTTGGCTAGAGGACATACATACTTGTTTGGTTATTACGGTGGAGGAGGGCACTATGGGGCCCGTTTGAACTGCAATCCAGCGATACCGGCTGTACCTGGAGAACTGATCCTCACCTGCCATGTCAGTGAAGCCCCCCCCCTCCCCTTTCAGCTACCAACATCCCCAAAACTTTCCCAAAGCCACCAAACAAGCCCCTTTCACCGGCCTAATTAATGTCACTGTGCTGGAAGGGAAGCGAAACATCCTCCGTCGTCACTGCCAAATGAAATTAAGGCCCAATTATTGATAAATGAAGTGTTTTTTTTTTTTTTTTTTTTTTTGCTGGAGCCTAGCCTGGAGAGGACTTCAGCATCTGTCACACGGACTCCAGGACTCACTCATGTGTGACACAGCATCCTGTGCATTCATCATGCATCTGTAGGGCCCCGCCTTTCTGTGAACATGGGCAGGTTTTTTTTGCTCTCTTGAAGAGTGGGTGTTTGTCTGTCTAGTGTCGGAATTTGGCGAGAGTAAGTCCCGAGTCGTTCCATCGCGCGTTTAAGTCTGCGGTTTAATTTTGTGAACTTCATTGGGTGTTAAATGAAACATTGCTAGACATTTGGAAGTCTTTGGATTCTCCGCAGACAAAACACGTTTTCGCATACATGGTGTGGTTGAGACAGCAGGCTTGTGCCATGGATGTGGGTGGCTTGGTGGCTTGTGGGCTGCAGGAGGAGACAGAGGAGAGAATAGACCCCCTGCTGGTCTGACTGGGTCAGGAGACTGTCACACCCTGCTGCCTGTGTTAATTGAATGTGAAGGGAGATGCCTTCACAGTGCGGTGGTGTGGATCCTAGGTGTTCCTCCATGCTTTGTTGTGCTCCAAGCTGTTTTCTTTGACAATGTAACAAACACCGCACAACTGAGAAAAGCTTTTCCGACGCTCAACGCTTGGAACATTTTCACTTTGACAGTGTTACAATATTCTATGTTGATCAAATCTTTGCGTTGATTTACTATTTTCTGTTGCTAAGTACATTTTTTTTTTTCTGAACAAAAACAACTACTGTGAAATAGTTCTTGTTGTTGGGGGTTTTACACAGCAGTTGCTCAACAACTTCTAAATACCTAAATAAATATAATACTAAAATAAATACCTTACATAAAATCCTTATGTAAGTTATTTGTGAGAGTAAAATCGTGTTGTCATTCCCTGCTCCAAATTTGAATACATTCGCGTTTCTCTCAAATGATTTCCACGGCTTGCACACGGCTCGAATAGATAGGTGGTGGTGGAGATAGCTGCAGCTGTATGCCTGATCAGTCGGTGTAAGCTAATCCACTGTCAGAAGCTGCAGAGAGAGCCAGTCAAGCCTGAAAGAATCTGCCATATCACTGTCAACTGACAGAACCATGTCACTATCTCCCGCTTCCTTCTATCAGGTGACGGCATGGTATTGTAATCTGTTGGTGTGTGCCGTTTACGCAGTGTAACACACACAGAGTGAAAGGTAGCTGTGGCGCACGGTATGAATATATGAATACAATTTGGGGGGGAATTGAACCCGTGCACCATTCCTATAAATAGGATACCCACTGATAACATAATTTGATGAATTAATAGAGTGCATTATTATTGCAAGCGTTAATAATCATTTGGACTGTGTGAACTGGAGGACATAAGTTGTTTTCCTGCAAATAGTTTTGTAATTACATCTGCAAGGGAAAACTTGTTATCTGCCAAGAGACCCAACGGCAAGTGCTTTGAAATATGAGCGACTCTATGGCAGGGAATTTCAAAATACTGGTAATAACACAGATAAACCTACTGCAATTTCATCTATTTGCATTTTAAATAATACCATGACAAATAAATGTGTTTACAATACACACTATCCAATGAAATTGACCGACTCACAAGTGGCCAGAAGAGATTTGCAGTCTTCTGCACAGTGGGAACTGTTACATGCTTTCTGCATGGCAGGCCAACTTTCTTAAGAATGAGTCCATTGACTTGTCCTAATGACAGAGTGACAGCGTCACTCCATTTTCTACTGAGCAGCCAGGCTAGCCTCACCCTGTGCTGCCAAAGAGAGGCGTCAGTCCCCTAATCACGGCTGACAATAACACTGGGTGCCTCATATTTGTACAGCTGTTTTATTCATAACTTCCCCAGTGTGCCGTGGCTGCCCCTGCTTCCCTGCAGATGGATGAGGAGACTGACTTGTTCAGACACCACCGCCTGGGCCCCCAGGAAACAAGGATTCTGGGTACTCCAAAAGAGGAAGTCGAATAACAAATAAATGAGGAAAAACAAGATGGAAAATACGGTGTTTGTGTAACAATGTCCCTTGAACACCCTCTCTCTCTCTCTTCCTCTCAGATGTTCGACGTTTGACAAGGAGCGCGGAATTAATTAATATCCTAACATATTCTTGCACTTGTGCTAGTCTCCCACTGTTCCTGCCATTAATCAGAGGTATTTTTTGCCGGTGTAAAAACTGTGATGCAACAACGCAGGTGTGAATCTACGGGGCTCACGGAGAATGATGCATGGTGATACAAGGAAGACTGTGATCTGGGCATGCAATGATCATCCATCAAAATCAAGTCAGTATGCAAAGGAAGCTATTCCCACAAACCCAATTTATGTCTGCTTTGTCCAAACAAGGGGAAAGTTATGAACAAACAACAAATATGAGGTGGTTGTTGTGAACAAAGGTTTTTTTGGGGGAGGCGGAGGGGGGGGGGGTCGTATCTCCCCTTAAATTATGGCACAAACCCAACACAAATACGAAAATTAGTCCTCAACTGGTAAGAAAACGTCCGCATAATATTCCCTAAATTATTCCCCCGAAAAAACAACAAACAGCTCTAGCATGTTCGGCACACTGCCCTTTACCATACCCTTAAGTTGGAGTGGCTCCGTCACGTATGTGAGTGTGTGTTTGTAGCAGCAGCAGCGGCGGAGGCAGCAGCAGGCGCGATGAGCCGAGTGGGCTGTAGTTCATTAGTGGGGGTCCTTGTCATGAAAGGCCCAGGGAGCAGCGGCAGCGGGGTCTTCAGGGGCCCTCTGTGTGGCCTGACAGCATCTGGGGCCCTTCTGCCGCCGAGCCCCTGTCACTCTGGAGAGGGGACGTCTCCAGTCGGCACCTTCCACCCTTGCACCGGTCTGTTGTCTCGCGGAGCCTCTTCACACTCCCCTTAGACATGATAGCTCGTCTGAGGGGGCCGCTTTGAACCTCCCCTCTCCTGTCCTAATGGGCTTTGTGAAGTGCCCGGTTAAGACGTGCGCAAGGATGCTATTCCGCTCCTCCTTACGCCTCGTCGAATCCTTTATTCAGAGTCCAACAAGCCTGACCAAAGACTCTTGAGCACACAGTGGAGGAAATGGGACAGAAATGTGGAGAAAAAAAAGAATGAATGAATGAACCACAGAATGTATTGGGGCTTTATCTGAATATACGCCGCTGTCTGAATGAACAGGCCTAAGAAGGGTGTCCTGGACGCGTAGTGATAATAACCAGCTGCAGTTGTTGCTCCTAATCTGTGGCGCTCGTTTTGCACCCCCAAACCCCCCTGCCAGTTTGCCACCGCAGCGCAGGGGTGAGGGGTGAGTGTCCTGGCACCTCCTGAGCTGCAGAGGTGCTGTTATACCATCTTCTTGTTGAGCTCACATCTGTTTCCAGGTGAGAGACAGGTGGGCTGTGGGGTGGGGGGGGGGGTGTCAGTCTACAGCACAGCCACAGGGTCGGAGGGGAAGGCCCCTCATGCACCCCCTAGAATGCTGCCGTCGGCTGGGCTGTTTTGAGTTGTCTTTCAAGCACTTCCAAAGCCATAGCCAGGCTATAGAAGGCCGGGCGGGAGCACCGACAGAACTGGTCCGAACTGCAATAAAACCACCGAAACAAAACAAACAATTAATGCAGAGTACACATTAAAATGGAAAAGAAGGGAAGAGAAATATCAGTCCGTTAGTCCAGGAGCCCTGTGAAGCCCAGTGCCAGACCAGATCCAGCTCCTGCACCATCTGCTGCTGTGTGTGTCACACCTGGGGCTTATTAGCCTGAGCGTGGAGAACACAGAGTGACCCCTGACCTGGCTCTGCCCAGGCAGGAGGAGTACCATGCCGTAGAGCAACACGAAGCAGGCCCTGACTGGCTCAAGTCCTGTAGGCTGAGAAGAAGAAAAAAAAGAAAAAACCCTGCATACAAATAATGTTCACTGTCAACTCACCTGGTAGAGAATGTTTTAATCACAAGGGAATTATTTCATTGTAATTCCAATGTAGTGTAAATGTTTTTGGCCGGGTCATTTGCTCGTGTGGAAGTGGCCTTCGCGCGAAGCAGGTTTCCTATGACATAGACCTGTATGAGACGTGTGGCTAGACAAAAGATGTGTGTACTGCCACACACACACGCGTGGCTCGTCCTCACAACACATCTCTGTTTCTGAGTGGGAGTCCTGGAGGCCGTGGCTTCCCTCAAAGACGTCCTTTATCACTCTTATCAGTCATGAATTAAACATGGAGGACGAGGACAGGGGGTGGGGGGGGGGAGAAGAAAGATTGTTTCTCATCCCAAAGTGGTGAAATTCTTCTGACAGCCATCAAAGAGCAGATCTCCAGAGGGGGATAACCTAGACTGCCCCCCCCCCCCTTCTCCTCACACACACACACACCCCTCCTCACCTCCCCAGTGCGGCCGTCATGGCCCCTGTTCCACCGGCTCGGGAGTCTCTCCGCCCACAGCTCCGTCTGAAGCGGCACGCTTCGATCTAGACCGGCGTGAATGCGAAGGACGCTCTGTGATTAGGGGGAGTGGAGGGGTATGGAGGGCAGGGTGGGAATCATATCTAATATTGTTTTCCTCTCAGCCTCTGAAAGATGCTCTGACATAGCCAGGTGACTGTATGAAGCTCTGTCAAGATGCGCCGGGGAAGCGCTGGAGATTTTAGGCCTGCGGTTGCCGTACAGTGCGTGCGTCGTCTTTTAACGCAGGTGTGACTTTGGGACGTCGTGACCATGTGACGATGACCCCCCCCCCCCCCCCCCCAAAATAAATAAATAAACAACAACAACATTCTAAAGCGAACGGGCGCATTTGAATCCATTCCGTACATCACAGGGAAAAGGGTTGATTGGCATCACCTTTGCTCCGAGAAGAACAGATTATACGCCTCATGTCTGGATCTGACCTTGTTTTACATTTTCACCCCCCACCTCCCACCTCCCCTTCCCACCTCCACCATCCCCCCCCGCTTTGCCGTCGCCATTCCGCCCCCCCCCCCAAACCTGTCAATAGCCATGGAGGATTAGCTGTCGATAGCGTATGTGCAGTGAAAAGGGGGTTAAAGCCGTGACAAGCCCGGTGGGACCTGTTCACCTCTCACACCATCTGTCTTCTGTTTGGATGGTGATCATCTCTGAAAGCAAATGTTATTCTCAGGAAAAGGCATTCATAAAGCAAACCCACTGATCTCTGGCGGTCTCCTCCCCTGACTGTCAAACAGACCCACCAGCTCTGCTGCTGATAATCACTTTTTAGGGGATGGTTTTTCGATTCCGACGGAGGTTTGTGAAAGACAGGATTATCAGATGCACTTTTCATTTGATCGGAATATCCGTTTCATGGTTCAAGCTTCAAGACAAACCCGCAGTTGGTATGTAGTCTGATAATATACAAACAAAACAACATCCGATTTGGTGACATTACTAAATTAATTTGGACATATTGACATAATCAAGTCCTATATGGGATTTTAGTATTAAAGATCACTATATGTAGATTGACAAACGCACACGCACTGGTCCCCTGAATTTATACTTACTACTTAGAAGTCGGTCCATCTATTGTATGTTCTTCTGTTCTCCATGCTGATGTATGCTTGCAGCCACAGAGTTAAAAAAATGACAGTTATAAAAATGTTAACGTCTCCAATCAGAACTGTTCAGCATTGCAAGCCCCACACTCGAAGTTGTAAAAAAAAAAATATATACGTAAAAAATAACGTTTTTTCTTTTTGCTACCTTAAAACTAAGTTTAGACGCTAGTTCCTGTGGTGGCGACACGATGCATTCCGGGGGAAAGTTCTCGCTGTGGAAGTGCAGCCATACACACACACGCACATGCACACACACACACAGATCTCTCTGATGTGCCACTCTTTTTTTTAATCCCATCATCATCTCTGACTTCACCTCCCATGCATGGGGTATTAAATATAACCACTTAGCGCCCTGTCATAGAGGCCCTCGGTGACACGTACAGGAGCCCGCTCTTCTGACGCCTATTCAGTACCACTCTTAAGGGGGACGTGTTGGCAGACGGCGCGGCGCGCGCCTCGCCAGGTGTTTGAGGGGCTGACGTGACCTGTCGTCGAGTGTCTCATTCCTTCTCACCCCTCCGCCCCGCCGCCATCCCCTCACATACGCACGTGCACACACACACACGCCCCTTCCTTTTTCACCAGGTGAGCAGACATCTTCACACATCCCCCCCCCCCACCCCCGAGAGATTAGATGTTACAGTAAAGCTTAAAGGTATTTCATCATAGTGGGGGGGAGTGTGTTTAAACTCTTAGTCAGGAACTAGAACATTCCCCATACCAGCAGATACTTGGTGTATCTTTTGTTTGTGTGTGTGTGTGTGTGTGTGCAGGCGTGTGTGTGCTGCAGGATTGTACTGTACATCACTCCTGTCATGGGCCTTGTCTTGTTGACCCCTGGTGAAGTCCTCTCCTTCCCAGCCAGCCTACAGCTTCCTGCCTCCCCTTCCTTGACCCTCTCCCCCTTAGCACTCACTAACTCCCTCCCTTTCCCCTCCCCCATCTCTAGATCTCACGCTCTCCCTCCACACACACAGACACACACACACACATGTCCACTAGACTGCAGGTGCACTCAATCCTGATCCTGCCGCGGCCCCGGCCTGACCCCCCTCCCCCCAAACACACACACACACACAGTGACCCTCTCTCTCACACACACATGCACAAACTCACACGCGTGGGATTTACGGCCTCCTCCTGCAATTAGGAATATCCAGACAGACCACAGTCTGTTAGTTTACAGGTTAGACACGTTCAACCTGAATAAACACAGGCTGACACATCGAGTCCGTTACTCTCTTTGTTCCAGGAAGTGTTTGAGTGTAGACTCCTTATCCATAGTCTTCATGTTGTTTTGCTAATCTTTTGTTCAGCTCTTCTTCTACATTGTGGCTAAATCTTGTCTCTGGATTTTCCTTGCACTGCAGACTGTAGGTATAAATCTAGGCATACTTTTGCCCTCGTGGTGAACCATTGTCCACAACAGCTTGGCACTGCAGCCACCCAGACCTCACAGATCTACAATAATAGCACGTGTTCCAGTTCTGGACAGACACAGTGGTGTCGAGGTGAAGTGAGCAAGTCTCCACAGTGAGGTCATGCAGCTGTCCCGGGCCTGTCCCGACCAGCATCCCATTAACGTTCCTGTCAGACGATGGCCATGTTGCTACTCCGAAAACGGCCCGATGAACTTCCCAGCTTCAAATATTTACCCCGTTGCCATGTCAGCGCTCATTTGTCCATTTTGAAATGACGTTCTGAAAACCTTTTGATATCAGGTACAATCCCAACCACAGACCGACTGGCCCCTTATTCCAGACTTTTCTTCCAAACTATCTCTGCGAGGGATTCAGCGGTGTTGTTGTCTACTGTGGAACCCAAACTGGAGCCAGGAGAACAGCTGGTAGGACATTCAGCAGTCCAGCTAAGACGGTAAAATCATATCCTAAACTTCTCCGATTCCTCATCTACTGTAAAGTCTTTTATCGGTTATTAGAAGTCCACCTTCAGTCTCTCTGGTGGTTGATGAATCCCCGACACCACCTGTCGTTAATACGCCGCAGGTTTTCACAGCTTTTCAGACCCCTCGATGATGAAGCAGTTCCGTAAGCAGCCATTTTGCAGCGAGAACAAATGGCAGGTAAAAAAAAAAAGAGGAGATGACTCGATGAGGAGAGCTGACTTTGATGATGAGGTTGGGTGTCTTGAGGTGGTCTTTGAATAGCCCTGCCTCTCCCGTCTTTGAGAGCCCGATAATTAGCAGGCATCACATAAAGCTGATGGTTAATCTTGCTGGAGACGTTGCCGCCTGTGAAGAATGGAGCCAGTTCAATTGGTTTCATTAGAGGAAATATAATGGACTAATAACATTTATAAGGTACAAAATGTAGTCGCTAATTAGTGGGACATGATTGATATATCTGGACCCTGTTATTTTTTTTGATCCGGTAACAAATGCGTCTCCTTGTTAAGAGGCTTTTTAATTGATGCACATAGAGGTGTTAGATGATGGTGAAAATAATTACTCCAAAATTATTCATGCGTTCAGCCGAACATAACGAATGAAGTTTGGGCCGCAAATCTGGCAGAGTGGACGCACGCAAATTGATAAAGAAAGGGAAGGGGATGGGAGGAGAAGAGGAGATGAGGAGAGGACAGGGGGAGGAAAACAAACAACATCCTGTATATTTAACCCTGTGCTGTCCAGATGACAGGTAAATGATGACAGCTCATAATTGCTCTGTCAGTGTCCAGTCAATCAGCCTGCCAAAAGTCTGGATCTCGCTCACTCTCTCGCTCAGTCACTCCCTTGCTTACTCGCTCACTCGCACACTCGTCACTCGCACCAAAAAATACTTGTCACATGACCCTACAGAGGAAAACATTGTGTGTTTAAATCCACACCGCTGCCTCTGTGTGTGATCCCGCTGATGGTGTCAGGGTATGTGTGCTGTGTGTGCAGTCACCTAGCCCCACAGCACAACACAGGCAGCTGCAGAGAGAGAGAGGGATAGAGAAAGACAGAGAGAGAGAGAGAGAGAGAGAGAGAGAGAGAGAGAGAGAGTGGAGGGGGGTGCGGAAGGGGGTACCGCTTTAATTACTTCTGATATGAACTCTATTCCCTGTATTATACAATTACACTTTAATCGCATGTATCATTGTACAATAATTGCATTCAAAGAAACAATATGTATCAAAAACATAATTAGATGAGAGCGAAACAAAGCACAGGTCAGTAAATAGAACAATTAATGACCTGCACACAAGCCATTTGCAGCTGTCTGAGCTGTAGTAGCAGTCGAAACAGATGTGACGACTGTGAAAATAGGCTCACAGGTTGAAGAAGTCCACAGATGCCACTCTGCCTTCTGCTTGGAGCGCAGACTCGGGGTCGGGCCATGGACCACCCTGGACAAAGCCCCTCTCCAGTGTCCTGTTTCATCTTATCGGATCGTTTGAAGAAAACCTTGAATAAATACACAGATAGGATTTCCGTTTGAGTCCGTTTGGAGTTGCGAGTAAATAAATTCGGCGCGTGGGCCGAATCTGGTTAATATAAGGGTTAGAGAAAACGTTGAAAAACATTTGGGTTGTAAGTAAATATGACGTATGAAGTACAACAGTCACTGGAATATGAAATTAATCTCCAATAAAAGTAGGCATGGGACGGCTACATTTAATTCTTAATTTCATTAGAAGGTCAGTTTAAGTCATCCTCTGTGTGACCTGAGTGATTGTTTGGGGTCATAGCCGGCTCACCACTGGCCAGTTATTACATTACATTCACAAATCAGCAAGCTTATGCTCATTAGTTAAATGTTGCAAAGCCCTCTTTGACTCAATGAAAGCGGCCACAGCTTGACCTGCCGCACTAGGAATGATTAGGAAAGATTTGCTCATTTTTTCCATCCCCTCAATTCATGCTATTAAAAGCCTCAGTACAAACTGGCTTTCATCATGATACTCAGAAAAAGGCCTGACGATACGTTGTCTACGGTAGCATCTACTAACCACAGACTGGAAATCTGTAACATGCGTGACCCCCGTGACCTTATGTGTGTCGAACACAACAGTCACCGAGTTGGACTCGCCGTAGGCGACTGGACAAACAAGCAGACCGGAAACCAGACTGGAGACTCCCTTCCCCAAGGTGAAGAGTGGCTTCCAGAGCTAGTTACCTGAGGTGCTTCGGTGAGAGGGAGAGAGGGAGAGAGGGAGAGAGGGAAAGAGGGAGAGAGGGAGAGAGGGAGAGAGGGAGAGAGGGAAAGAGGGAGAGAGGGAGAGAGGGAGAGAGGGAGAGAGGGTCACATGACAGACTGTGACAGACGCTGTGTTGTCTCTGTAATGATATTCACACAGCCGCACGGTGGGTTTCTTATTTGAACTCGTGCCAGCGTCTCCTCATTTGGAGCAGTTTGGGATGAAATATTGCCCCACAGAGACCCCTCCAGGTGTAAAATGTATTCCTTTATGAAATCCAATTTTTGTTTATATCGCCATATGTCTGGTGAGGCCAGATCACTCTAATCTGACTACTCCAAGCACTATTCGCTTGGTTTTTATTGCATATTTGGATTGGATGCTGAAAATAATTTGACTGAATTCATAGTTTGCCGAAAATTTTATTAAAAATCCGATGTGGTTTATTTTTGAGTCTCTTGATTTATCGTGACTTAGATATTGTTTCATGTTAAACCACACAGCAAGACTGTTGTAGTCTGACCTGGTAGTGCAATGCAATAAGTGTGTGTGCATGTGTGTGCGTTTGTGTGCACATATAAATGTGTGTGTGTGCGTGTTCTTTGACGTGTGCAGGCATGTATATTGTGTGCATGTGTGCATGTATGTGTTTGGATGTGTCCATTAGCAGGAACTGTTCAGGCTAATTAAAGCTCAGGCTAAAAGGTACTCACCCAATGCCTGTGCTCTGATTGGTCCAGCGGACCTGTGTCAATAGAACACCAGGAGAGAGGGAGAGGGAGTGACCACAGCTGCGGAGCCCAGGCAGATGTCTTTATGCTGGGCAGGTAGCAGCAGTCGGCAGGGGCATGTAGACAACCACACTACTGGGAGAGCAAAGTCACTGTTAACTTTACAGCTATACAATGATTCAATTAATTCAGGATTAAAGAACAAACAAACAAAAAAATGATATTGAAATTGACTTTGGAATTTAAATGTTCAAGATATTTTGTTGAATCATTTTTTTATGAAATTGTTGTTCAAATTAAATCTGAATTCCAATCACCAAGAATAAAATGGTGATATGTTCAAAAAGAACATGGAAATGTATTAATAGCACCATGAGGGTGATGGAATTAAAACACAGACGCACGCGTATATCCTCATACCCACACACACACACACACACACACACACACACACACACACACACACACACACACACACACACACACACACACACACACACACACACACACACAGACACATTCTTGAACTGCAGCACAGGTTTTCCAAAGGCAAAAATTAGCGGTGCGATGAAGAGTGCAGAAATCCGCAGCTTTTCCTCTTTCACATGTCAAAAGCATTTTACTGGATGATTAATCGCTGTCTCTGTGGCCGGCCCAGTGGTCAGGCTTGGGGGCTCGCCCCGGCCCATGCACCTGCCACTCTGTGCCCCGGCGCGGGGAGAGGACGCCTCAACCCCACGTCCAGCTGTTCCTCTCCGCCATAAGTAAAGGCAGCTCTGCCGTGGAGGCCTGCGTGGCTGGCCGCAGGGAGTCCTCGCCCGGAAAACGCTTGTCCACTAACCTTAATTAACTTGAGGAGGGAGCTGAGTGGCTCTTCAGACGGGGTCGAATTAGATCTGCTTCCGATCGGCTGCCTCTTTTGCTGCTCTCAGCTCCCCCCCCCCCCCCCCCCCCCGTTCTAGACTGCTCCAGTGTAGCTGGACACCTTTCCTGACTACTGTCCCCTCCACACAGCTCCTTCCTTCCAGCTCCCCCCCTACCCCCAACCCTCGAGTCCCCATCCCCTTGCTCCTACCTCCGACGTCCTACCACTTACGCCCCCCCCTCCCTTTCACATACCTCCAGCCCTCCAGCCCATCAGCCTCCACCCCTAGCCCCCAGCCCCTACCTCTTACCCCCTGGCCCCTAGCCCCTGGCTCCAGGGCCCTATACCTTGCTTCTGAGACGGCATGTCCCTTGTGACTGTGCCAGCGCCACAGTGCCACGATCTGCCGCACCACTCTCCTGAGCTTCTGATCTCGCCGGCACCTTTCTCTACAGCTGTGTTCCGTCCTCCTCAGGTGTGTGTTTACACACACACGCCGACAAACAAACACACACACTGAATGCTTTTTGGAGGAGTCTATTATTTTGCCTTTCCCAGGCCTGCCGCTCCATAGGGCAAACACTTTTAGACCTTCAGCCACGGGGACATGTGTGTGTGTGTGTGTGTGTGTGTGTGTGTGTGTGTGCGCATGAGTTCGACCACGCGTGCACGCGATATCATACGCGTGCGTATGATATCGCAGCGCGACAGGATATGCACTCGCCACCTGAGATGGAGAGAGGAGCATGTGTCTCAGGCCCACTCTACAGCTGTTCAGCTTCCACTGCTGGGCTGGCTGGGGCTTGGGCAGATGCCATCTCCTCCGCAATCTGCAGCTGGATATCGACACCCTCTGGGACCCGTCGGCGGCACACGTACAAGGGAAACAAATGGTACCTGGTGGTGGGAGAGTTGACTACCTGTGCCCAATACCCAGACAGCTGCATGGTGGGACACCTAATTCCATCCAACAGGCTATCCCCAGGAATAAAGGCTATTATTCATGTTAATACGTGTGCCTGGGTTTCTTTCAAGGCATACGGACATGTGCGAGGCAGCGTATGGGCTCGTCTGTGCAAGTTAGATCTTCGACGAGAAGTTCCTTTCGCGGTCTTCGGTCATAACAAAGTGTCCGGCGAAACTCCCAGACAGATACGTTTTATTTCTTTCGGGTTTCAGCTGAAAGCTTCTAGCCGAGGTCGGGAGTTCTAGGGGCAGAGAGAACACGTGTAAATGAGTACAGGTCACATGTAAATTAGGCCTTTGCCGAGCACCAAATAACATCAGAGTGCATGAGCGCTCTCTATTCAGAGACAGGGGCAAGCCTGTGGCCAGTTCACTGCCATTCACCTTACTAGCCTGGAGAGGGTTAGGCAGCTCCATATGTCTCCCTATCTCTCGGATTATCTTATCCTCCTCAATTAGGATGGTTCTCCCACAGGCAAATTGCTCTGCTTTGCAGCTCAGCTAACGTGGAAGAAAAGATGAACACCAACGAAAGAAAGACCGAGAGATGGAGAAAGGGGGGGGATTATTTCCAAAAGTAACTTGACGAAACAATGCTTATTCAATTAACCAGTGCAGAAGGAGATGTGTGCACAATGACACCCATGGGTGAGTGCAGAGCAGAGTCAGTGTTTCGTTAATTAAACCCTCAAGTGCCTACGCACTGAGGCGGAAGTCAGACCCCTAGGTTGACCTCGGTGTGGGCGACGTCATCGCTCGGAGCAGAGGACACTTCCTGGAACGCCTCCTCCAATCGGATTGAAAGCCCTGGGACAGTCCAGTTCCTTTTTATAAGGGATGTAACTGTAGCTGTAATGCAAAACAAATTCGCTGTTCAACAGCACACATCAACCTGCCCAGATTCTCTCAGGTCCAAATCTGTTTTCCCCCTTTTTTTTATTCTTTTTTTTTTTTAAACCTCAGCAAAGCTCTAGCGATGCATAGTAGCAATGGGTGTGTGGTGTGCGTCATGTTGATTCAAGTATGAGGCTCCTGCTTTGAATGCATGTTAGTGGGAAGTCTCCATTTTCGAATCGAGTGAGAAAAAAACTCCTTGAACAGGCACACATGTTTACCCTGAGGTGGTGGAGGAGAAGCAGTCGGAAAACAGAGCCATCCTCTGAATCACTGGCAGCGAGATGATTCCTATCTCACCCATTTCTTACACAGGGTCATTGCATAAATTAGTAATCAACTAAATTAAGGTATGGCAAAATGCACTTTTGCTTGTGAGCATTTATGTCAAGTTCATCGACTTCACAACAGGGATAACTCCAACAGCCGTGCTTAATGAATTTCAAACTGCTTCAGATTTCCATCTTTGGCAATAAAGAATTGTAGAGGATCTACAGGAAACAAGCACCATTTGGCGTTTATGTAAATTTGGAAACAAAATGGCTGTCTGCCAAATCCTGTCAGTAAACAAAGCTTGTTTCTCTGATGGGAGAAAAATATTAAGGTGGTCTATTGCAAGCTAAGGATGCCTGCGCATGTTACATTGAGCAGGCTACCTTAAACAAACTGCTTGTGACCATATAAAAGATCTATTAACTTCTGATCCATTGTGTTGTCTGTTGGTCTGCATCCCTAATCCACTGCATTGTTCCATGTCCTTTCCTACAGGGACTAAGTGTAGCCATGGCAGCCATGCCATCCCCTGCCAACCAGAGCATTTTTTCTCCAAACTCGAACCCACTAATTAACATGGATTTGGATGTGACATAGGGGTAGAACTTGGAAAGTGTTTCGTCACATTTGAACAAATTATCCTACCTAATTTATAGCAGATATGATTTGAGTCCCACTGAAACAATCTGTGGCATGTGGAAGTCATCGGAAAGAAAATTCAAAGCTGGCTTGGAAGGAGAATGTTGCAGCGTCTAAACACAAAGCCATCAATGGTCAAAGAAGAGGAGAAAAATGTGGAGCAAAAAACATTTCGAATCAAAGGACTCAAATCGATGTTTAGGATGCATTTGAAAGAAAGCCTGTTCCGACTATTAACATGAACATCATTTCACTTTCAGTCGCGTGAGCCGCAACATGCTGTAGTCATCCAACACCAGTTAAGATTACATATAGGGGGGGGGGGGGGGGGGGGGGTCACAACATTGGAGCAGCCTGTGGATGTGTAAAAGGGATTATTCTCAGGGTTGACCCATCTGTGAGAATGAGTCATACATTACAGCGGAGCGGAGCCATAATTACAACAAAGAGGAGAAGGTTAGAATATCGCTGGTCTAAGCCAGCGGGAAGTTCTCCACAACCGAGGGAAAAGCTCCCTTCTAAGTATTCATTAGTACGCTCCTGATAAATGGCCATCATCTGATCCAGGGAGATAGAGTGGCCAGTCTGTTAATTACACTGGTCATTATTTACAGGCAAAAGGGGGGGGGGGGGGTGGAGGTGGAGGGGGTGGGGGCGGGTCTTGGTAAGTGTAAAACTGTGGCAAGTTTAATAATGCATTATATTGGAAGGGGCATTTCATCTTGAGGAGTAAGATAAGTGTTTGGTACTTTCCTGCAAATAAAGAAAATATTCATTACCGGTGTAAGATTAATTGATGTAATTGAGAACAATATATTTAGCCCTTGTACCTTTGTACAGCTTGTGCAGAGTCTAATGGCTCTACTAACTGAACGTGGAATAAATTGGATGTTGTTTTCTCGGTTTTCTCTTTCTCTATATCAGCCATTTTATCTCAGATGATGTGGCAGCATGGACAACATTTAGAAATCAGTGTCTGTAAATAATGGATCTGAACAAATTGTTTGCATTCGTTGCCAGTTACTTCGAATCAAGGTCCCTAAAAATGTTTACATGGTTGCCACGTCTACCAACGTCTTGCTCTCTTTTTCCTCATCCTTCTAGCTTCTTGTTCTCCTTCTGAAGAGTGCTTAAATTGTACAGCACCCCAGAGAAGGTGATAGCAGATTCTTGTTTGGGTTTACAAAATGGAAAACTGATAATTAGGAAATGGGGAGTCTATTAATTTCACAAACTTACTCAGGCAAGGCCCACAGTGCTGCATTGCTATTTGCTTACCTTGTCATTATGCACTAAAAAAATATACTAGCTAATTATTTTGAATAATGCAATTAAGATATGCATATTTAGCATAAATTCCACAATGGAAGTGTAGCAGTCAGCAGTTAGCATGGCTGTGTGTGTGTGTGTGTGTGTGTGTGTGTGTGTGTGTGTGTGTGTGTGTGTGTGTGTGTGTGTGTGTGTGTGTGTGTGTGTGTGTGTGTGCAGCACATGGCAAGGTATGGGTAGTCTCTGGTGGCAGCATGGCACAAGTAAAGAAGAGTGGGCTCCTGGGCTGGGTCCACTGACAGCATTAATCTCAAGCTGTGCCAGCGGTCAGAATGACATCGGTAAAAGAGCAGGACTGTTTGTGTATCTGTGTGTGTCTGTGTGTGTGTGTCAAAGAACAGAATTGCACAAAAATACAATGAACAGATTACAACCTGCAAGTCAGAAGTCAGGTGGCTGAGCGGTTAGGGAGTCGGGCTAGTAATCTGAAGGTGACCGGTTCGATTCCCGGCTCTGCAAAATGATGTTGTGTCCTTGGGCAAGGCACTTCACCCTACTTGCCTCGGGGGGAATGTCCCTGTACTTACTGTAAGTCACTCTGGATAAGAGCGTCAACTAAATGTAAATATGGATAATCCTTTCTTATTGGACTCAAAATTTAAGAAAGGTGGGTCGATTCTTTTCTTTTTTTGAAACCTACCTTTTTCACAAACCTACTGGTAATCAAACAAATGCATAAAACATTTCAAGCAAAATAAATGGGGAGTGGGTTCTGTGGTCAGCACATTTGTTTTACAGTCTCTATGGTTCCTTAGGCCAGATGTGCCAACCTAACTTACTACCTTTTCTTCAGAGCGGGCACCTTTGTGAGCGGTGGGCGGATATACCATCCATACTTGCCACCCTAATGATCTGCAGCTGTCTGTAGCAATGACAGTAGGGCACCGCTGAGGAGAGGAGAGAGGAAAGGAGAAAAGGAGTACTTGCTTCAATGCACCAAACAAAGACAACGTTTCCTCAGAATGTAGCATTAGACTTGATTGTATGTGCACCCCTCCTTGCCAGCCCCAGCTCCAGCCCCACCACCCCACCTCTACTGTTTCCAGCCCAGCCAAGCCCCCCCCAGACACTAGGTTGATAAATCTGAGTCAAATCCTGAGATTCGATCCTCCTCTCCAGGCTTTGAATGCAATACAGCCATGTGGAGAGACAAGAGGAAGGCTTGGGAGTCAGGGAAAGGAGATGGGAGGGAGAGGGGAGGTAGAAGAGGAGGGGAGGGGAGGGAAAGAGGGGGTAGAGGGGGGTAAGCTGACGCTTGAGGCTATGGGGGGAGCATGGGCTTGGTGTTGTGGTGGGGTGTTCGTCTAGGTCTCAGCTGGCGAAAGAACTCATACAGCATAATGTATCGAGCACAACATCGAAATGGAATAATCAGAACGCAGCACAAACACAAATTGAAAAGTTACATTGGCTGTGAATGCCCCACAACTTAGAACTGCTTAGTTGGATTTGTGGGTTTAAATGAACTCGTCCACCTAAATCACTACTTCTTTCCTCTGAGTTTTAACACTAATCAGAGAACCCCCCAGAAATCGACCAAATTGCAGGTGCCCGTTCTTTAGCAACCCCATCTTTGAGCAGGTCCATCCATGCTATTGTCTCCTAAGAAACGGTCCTAATCAGTTTCAATGTAAAAAAAAATCATCTTGGATCCTTGGTTCTCAGTGCACCAGAGTAAAAGATGAGAAACCCTTAGAGCACAGAAGGATGTGAATAGACGATGTCACAAAACCAAATAACCTGATGTTCTCCCACGGGGGAGGGAGGGGTGGTAGGGCGAGGGGGGGGGGGTGTTGGTGTTGGAGGGTGTTAAAGCCCCAAGGGGTGGCCCGCTCCTTCTTCCACAGCTGCCCACCCCCACCCAGAGCCTCAGTGGAGGGGAGGCGTGCGGCCCTGATCCCATTCCGCGTGGCTTCGCCGCGGAAACGGAGCTCGGGCTTATCCGGGCCTGCCAGAGCCCGCATCGCCCCAGTGCAGCATGACCGCCCTTAAAAATAACTACAGATTAGGAGATGAAGCATGTTTAATGTAATTACACATCCACTTCTTGTGATGTACAAGCATGTGAGGCATTACTAATCCCTAAACAGATACCTGCGGGGAGGACTATCAAGAACAGCTGTTTGGACAACAAGAAATGAACCATGTGAACTTGCTACACTACAGCCATTTACAGCACAGAAGCGAAGCAGTGGAGCTTATGGGTCTTGTACACACTGCAGCATATAGCATTTAGCGGGGGTGGGGTGTGTGTGTCTGTGGGGGGGGGGGGGGGGGGGGACTCCAAAATAGGAGGTCAACAATCTTACTCCCCATGAACGAACCTCCCGCTGAGTCAAACACAGTAAGTGGCGCTTCCCCCTGGATGTGAGATTCACTGATATGACACAAATGTAAATACAGATAGAGTCATAAAAATGACTGTATAATGAAGTGAACATTGATGTGGTTAACTGTAACACTGGGCTCCTGATAACAATTAACATCACAATCAAGAGTGGAAAACTATTCTGAGAATTTCTTCACAGTGTCATTTGATCCTAATCTTATATTCAATAGCAATGAACGTTTCCACGATGATTTGCAAGGAAATGCGCAAAGCATTGTAAGCGCAATTAAAGTTTCCTAGAGGCTGGGAGCACTTGGCATTGTTTGAATTCATCTTTGAATGTGGAGAGTGAATGGCACAAATCAGAGGAAGCAGCATATGCCAGACTTGACTGATGATATGTGTTCCTTAGATGAAAGACATCCCTAGACCAAGATTATTTGTTCAAATAGCCGATACTACCACTAAAAACCTGTAACAGAAGATACTTTCACATTAGAACAAACAGCCTTTTTCTGTTTCTGATGGGATGTAAATAGCCAGTTTGTCAGAATAAGTTAGTTTGATTTTGACAAGAAACATAAAATAAATATTGTGGAATTAAAAAATACAGTATTGAGACAGTATTCAATTAAGCTGACTATCTCATAAATACTCTTTTTTTTCTAAATCCCAGTGTATATCTTTTCTCAGCAATCAATCCCCTTCCTAACACTGAAACACCGGAGTCCTGTTCCATGCATAATTATCACGTTTTCAACTATGTTACAACTTTACAAAATTCATTTCCAAATGAAATTGTGTTGTCCACATTGTACATTCAGGGAAGAAGACTAGTTTAGAGAGAAAATTCAGCAGTTGGTCTAAAAAAGGGTGATGTGTCCTGATGCTCTTGTTGCAAGCAAAGCTAAAGTCAAATCTGTGTATAAATAAGAAGCAGGTCACCATGGTGATAAATGACACTTCCAAAGTGGGATGTCCTGTGGCAAAGTTAGAAGCTGATTCCCTCCAGCTTCCTCTCTCAACTCTCTCTTTGTCCATCTTACTATATCTCACTCTTCTCCCAAATATTCTTCTTATCTTAAAAAAAACATACAAACATACAAAATGGTCAAGACCAGTGTTAATTAAGAGCCCTCTTGCTATGTGGGGTTTGCAGTAGGCTACATGATATCTGATCATCCAATTTCCTTACCACTTTGTTCTTTCTCCCCTGTGGACTGAGCCGTATCAAAACTTTCAACTCTGCGCCGACGTAGGAAATCAGTAAGAGCTCTTGAACCAGGTGTCTGTGATTTCTGTCAAATGTCATGCCAATTCAGATTTTCTAAAGAAACATTTGTGATGCAGGGATTTTTTCCTGCTTTTAAGTGTGCTGAGACCTCAAGGGATAATGCATTATTCATCCCAAATTACATTTCATTTGCTCAAAAAGAGAACCTTAACAGCATCGGAGGGAATATCTTCAAAATCAATTAGATTTATGCCCTCCAACGAGATACTACATCAGGGTCATCGGTGCGGGAGCACTGGCAAATCATTAGCCCTCGCTCGTTCTTTTGATTTCCTGTTTGGTTACAGAGAGGTACGAAATAAACAAGAGAGCAGCACTTTAAAGGCGTCAGTTTGGACTTTCAGGGTCGTCATAAATTGATAATGCTTTGGCTGCGGATTGCATTGAGGTGCTAACGCTACACAGGTTTAGCCCCTGCTGGGCTAGCAGAGGCCAGAGCACGGGGGGCCTCAGAGGACTGCCGTGCTTCATGTTCACAAAACATTTAACACTGGCTGATCAGACGAGGGCTGCTTGAAATACGTGAACACAATCGATGAATACAAATTGTGTATCGCTCACAGGTACCAGGTTACTAAAGAAGGTCTTGTATTTCCACTTCGCCGACTCTGCTCAGAAACATTTTAGCAGCAAACGGTTCAACCCTTTTACCCAACAAGCAGTGGGTGTGAAAGTTAAAACTTAAATGATAACGAGTTTATGGCTCAGCATTAATGTTACTGTTTGTTTCATGAAAGATTCATACGACTTCACTAAATCATTCACTAAGAAAATGATTGCCGTAAACATGAAGTGTCATCCCACATTGTGTATTGAAAAATTAATGGTTTTTAAGTCATAAATTATGACATGACGTTCTTTCTGCCAAGGGGTCTATCTCACGACTTACTTCCTTCTTCTATGGAAGTGATTTTCAGAGAGTGAAAACCTCTCATGGAGTAACACTGCCAGGAGTGGTCTCCCTAAGCATAGACAGTGGTCTTAAAATAATAGTTTCCCTAAACTTTCCCATTTCAATCTATTTTGAAAATAAAGTAATTGCAGAGGTCACAACATAAGGATAACATCTCATTGAGAATGCATTGGTATCAGTTCAGATACCGATCAGAGCCCTTTGCTTTTAAATTTCCATTGCATTTCCGGATAGTGGCTTGAAAGCCATTTGGGGGATTTTTTTTTGCTAGGATTGGGGATGACTGTACTTGAATAGATACAGCTGTTAAGTCCTAGCATGAAGAAAAATAGTCAGGAAATAAGAAGCATGAGCTCTGGGTCCACCACAACACCAGTCCTTTGAGCACAATATTATGTCATCCTTTTGTGCATGTTTGAACTAACAAGAGAAAATAAAAAACCAAAAGCAGTTTGGGAAAATCAACAAGAAGGCATCTGTTCACCCTCTTCTGTCTTGTGTCTGAACATCATCCAGACTCTTACTACTGATTTTAGAGAGAGAGGGATGTGATCCTGGGTGTGCTGTATTCACCTCGCTCACGGGGGGCGATCCTCTTACTGTAATGCCATTGCCTAATCTCAGACCCGTATCAGAGAGGGCTCAGAGGGCTATTAAGGCTTTCCGTTAATAGGTTCACCGAAATAGGATCTATTCAAACCCCAATCCCTTACGGTGAATATGGGCCTCGTTATGCACTGTTTTGAACTGTACACAGAGGCCGCTCTCTCGTTCAGCTAGTCTGGTCCGTCTCCTGACTTTGAAGAGATTAGCATACGACGGGGTCACGCGGTCGCTTTAGTTCGGGCATCTCTCCAATGGCGGACGCGTCCAAGGTGGATCTAACCCTTTAACGCGAGGACCCTTTTGTTCGAACATGGCTCTCGAGTAGGACCATCGCTATCTCTCTGACCAACAGTGTTGGGCCTGCGCTGTCACATCCTAACATCACTATCTCCCCTGTGTCTCTAATTAACGATGTTTGGCTTGTGAGCGGCGACACTACCTCTCCTCCGCAGGAACGCCGTCTCAACGTGCCCCACCTCCAACCTGACAGTCGGCTTGAATATCACACTGAGACTAATTATTGGAGAAGGTCTATCTCTGTGTGGAGAGACACGCACTCTCTCTCTCACACACGCACGCACACATACACACTCACACATACACACTCTCCTGACAGGAGTTGCAGATCGGTGACCTACTTGCAGGCCCAGGCTGAGCCAGCAAGCCGAGCCACTCCCCTGCAGGAACAATGGGAGAGCCTGACCACAGCTGTCCGTCTCTATCTCCCGAGTATCAGTCCACCAGCTCCTGCTGAAATCTACACAGTCCCCTCGCTATGTTTCCTTCCTTTCAACAGTGACTATCCAGTCTCTTATATACAACCACTTCAATGATGTCGTCAAAGCAAATAGTCTTTCTTTGTTCTGTGTCATTCGATTGCATGACATGTTTCCCCTTCCAGTGCAACTGTTGAACTAGGATGCTGTAAAGGCACAGTTGTTATTCAACTCACACAGCTACTGTATTCGACCTCTCGGTAAACGTTATAACAGTCTCGTTCCATTGCTTCACACAGAGGGCGCGTAATGGCTCGTTGTGTCCAAGGTGCCATTGTCATCCCTTGATTCTTACCATACAATGTTCCTTGACTTCTTTATCTAATTGCCATTCCCTGTGTTCATGTTTCAGGCCAAACACACATGAATAAAAAAATGATGAATGAAAAAATGAATAAAACAGAAGCCTTGTCTCCTGGGCCTTCAATGACTCCGAGGCACATGAAAAAGAACTACAGAGTCCAATTAGACAAAGAAATCTGATAAGATTAAGCAGCCTATTGAAGGGGTTAATACCTTGTGAATGAATTTTGTTAAATATGATTTGTTTGTAAATGTGTTGGATTATTTGGATTATAAATATCCCTGTCAAATAACACACATGAATTTCGATGTAACCCAAAAGAACCTGTGCCATATGGTTGGAAACCCTTCACTGTGTAATGTGTAACACTATGTATTGGAACTGTACTTACAAAGAAATCTGGTAAAAGTTCAGTTCAGTCATTTACAAACACGACGAGAAGACAATGTTGGAGCATACGTAAGCGAAAGACATAAAGAGCAGCGATGAATGCAGAAGAAAACAACAACATTCAAACAGCTGAAGGCAAGCTGCTCTGTTCCGAGATATCTCGCCTGATCCAATCGGAGAGCTCGGTTGTGGTGTAACTGTGACATGAGTCAGTCATGAACGTGTCCATATGGCCACTGTCCACAAACTGTCCGTGTCCAACGCAGGCCACGGGATGAGTTGTCCGGGTTACGCCCTCGGCCATACCTCTGCCAATCACTGTGCTAGGGAGCAGGAGCTCTGGGAAGGCAACACGACTGACAGGTAGGCAGAGAGTCGCTTCCTCCACTCTCACTCCCGTTCACTTCATTGAGGAAGAGTCATGGGCAAACTTGGCTCCGAGCCGGCCACTACAGCACCAAATGGTCGGGCGCGAGTCACTGCCTGTGATGACGAATCCCTGTTTCAACCTGGACAGAGGACAGAGCCAGCTCGAACTGGAAAGCTTGGAAGAGCCTCTGAAAGGCTTGACTGTACAGCATCGTCGTCGGACGCTAAAACAAAAGGAATCAGGTGAATTCCTGATCTCCGCGGCGTATATGGAAAGATACCGAGGTGCATTATGGAGATGCTGCTTGTCGGAGCCAGCTGTCTTTACACCCAGGCCTCTGTTGAGGGAGGGGGTGATATCTCGTGGACACATTCCAGTGGAGTCCAGGCACTGAGGGGGGAGCAGGGATGCGCAAAGAGAAGACATGCTCTGCCAAAGCAGCCATGTTCTCAGAGTAACACACAGCTCCAGAGAGAGACAGCGGTGGAATGGTGGCAGTGAGACAGTGTTGTAGCACGGGCTTAACCTCAGTGTGGGCCAACCTGGGGAGAAGTGCTGCCAACCAAGTCGGCCATTTTGTTGTGAAGCATCAGCACTATGACTAGGAGAACGCAGAATGGGCTCCTTGTTTGATGTCAGAGCTCAGAGCTGAACTTCGTGGTCACATGGTTTAATGCAGGAACATGATTATAATGTACAATATGACAATATAAAAACTCTCAATGACACCACCTACTTTGAAATGCATTATCAACACGTTCTTAAAACATTTGTATCCATACAATACAGACAATAGACATATCTAAAGGGTCAATATAATATGACTAATACTAATAATAACTAGAGATAAACACGATAAAAAAGGATGAGTTCCATTCGCCAATATGATGACTAAATATGATGATTACGACTAGGACTACAGAGCAATACAGCCTTTTGTGTTCAAAAGCATTCAAGTTCTTTCTTCCATGGTTCACGAAAAACGATATTCATAGACAATACTTCTGGGTTATTAAGAATGTCTGTCAAGTATTTTGTTTAGCTCATAGAACACGCTGTGTGCTATATTCAAATTATATAATTATTCTTCACTCTAAGCCATGCTGCCTGAAGGGCATAGCCCACTAATATCAACATAGCTTGCTGTCAGCAGATGCATTTCTTATCTATTAAACAATAAGTAGAAATGGAAGATGCAAATAGCTATAATCGTACTAGAGCATGTCAGCGTCTACATTTTCCGTGAGACCACTTGTGGAGTAAAGTATACTGTGGAAAGGTCAGAGCAGGCTGAGGTGGTGCTCGCTCTACACGCTCGTAATGCAGCCTGTCCTTCCATGATTGGTTCCCCCAAAGTAAAGGATCCCGTGTATATTACGTATTCACTCCAAATAGATAAGTGTTCAGAATGGAATATTTATGATTGAATTTGAGGAATTGTATTCATGTGTATTAATGACCCCCCTCTACCACTGTCCTCTCTATTTCGATACCTTCTTTTCTCCGTTCCACATCTCCATCCTCCCTGCTCTCTCTTATGCACTGTCCTCCTCACCCAAAGGATCTTCATTCAGTACAAGCAAAAAAACAGATATCGCTTTAAGGGCATCATTTCCAACATCCATAAAAAGGTTGAACACAACGCATTCATCAGGCCAGACTACAACTTAATAGTCCCATGATCAAAAGCGTTTTTTTTTTTTTTTTTATCCCAGCACGAGGCAATTAAACGGACCAGCATGTTTTCGACGAAGCCCACATACATGTGAGTGTTCCAGGGCAGCTGAACATCTCATCAGAGCTGCCGTTAAGTTGATGGCTGTCCTCCAACAGCACCCTCAGACCCATTTCACTGTGGCCTCTGTCCCTGAAGTATGTCTTTGATCCAGGACCCACAGACGTGAACCCTAACACAGGCCTCTCAGTCCTCTTCGTGAACTTAGACAGGAGGTCGTTAAGAGGGACGGGGGACATCGGCGAGCATTCATTTTCCTAATTCTGTGGTTGACCCATGGAACTATATGCTCCAACGTGTGCCTCCGCTGACTGAGTGTCCAGAGGAAATGATTTGGTACATTTAGCCCTTATGGACGTGATAAACAGCAAACTTATTTTGTTTTGTCCATTTAAATTCACAAAAGAACGCATGTGGCTGAACTGTCTTCCGCATACACTGTATTTGTGTTGACCCTTGGAAAGACAATTAAAAACAATTGTATTATATTTAAGATCCTGCAAAGGACATTCTCTGGAAAGGCCAATGTCAGATATTTAGCAAAACTAGGGTGCATAGAAAGGCCTTTGGTGACACCATGTGGCCACATGTGGTCATTAAGAATTGTGTCAACCTTATTTTGCTTTTTTGGTGCTTGCTTCATTACAGAAGGACTATTTTGAAAAGGAAAATATGTTAATGAACCATCTGAACCTTCAGTAGTGGAGTACAGTTTTGTGCACAGTGTTACCTGAACCCTTGAATTTCCTTAGGGATCAATATAGTGAATTCAGTATAGCTAGGTATCACATCATAATTACAAAGCGGATTCAATCCGCTGACAATATGGAGAGCTAAATATTGCATGGACAGCAGAGTGTACGTATCACTGTTCAGTTACATTGACTCCACTGTTTATCCAAGTCAAGAGACAGCCCCAACATGCCTTTGAAAAAGGATTCCGTTTATTTACAGTGTTTCCTGAATTACAATAAAAATGTTCAGAATTAGACGCCTCTTCTGGTGCCATCACTTCGAAAATATGGAGGACAGTTTGGGACAAGTTTTGTCTGTTATGTGTTACATCGGAGCTAAGTTGGCAGCTTTGGCAGAGGGAGGTCTGGAGGGATCTGCAGCAATACGGCTCGTTGCCTTCCTTCTCAGTGACTCTCCCCTTTCTTGCCCACCACCTAGATTTAATACAAATAAAATACATTAAAATAGAGACTAAAAATGTATGCATATCCACATTTCTCCAAACGTTTGACCAACTTAAACATGCAAGGGTGTAGACATTTAAGCACGTTTCCATCAAAGGAAATTGGTTTATAGTCCAACTAACAAATACATAGTATGTTTCTTGTGAATTCAAAAACCCAGTGATGGTGACGGTAGGTCTTACCCTTTTGAAGTCGTTCATGTTTGTCGCTTGTACAGGGGTCCCGATGAACGTCAGGTAATTGATTTTTGTTGTCTCCTCATCTCCTTGGTTTGACTTGATGAATAACTATTAAAACACACAAAAAAAGTAGTTATCATCTTTATACGCAGGCCAACCCACCAGAGCTTGGTTAGAAGCTGCTACGCCCATATTTCACCACTAGGTGGTGATCTTGTATCACAGGTACCTGATGGGGAAAACCTGCTGCCTCGTTTAATACAAATGCCCCCCATAAACCATTGTTACTTGAACTCAACACCATCTTTTGTGGAGAAAAATAGAACTTCTAAAAGGGGGTGTTGAAGGCAGGAAAGCCAAAGGTGGAGGAGGTAGATGGACGGCGTCTTACGGTCACGCTCTGGACGTTCTGGAACTTGACGTAGCGCAGGGGAATCAGGCAGTCCTCCTTGCAGTCCTCCTCGGCCAGCTCCAGGGTCTGGGTGGCCTCGCTCCTCTCCGCGTCGTCAAAGTCCATGGAGCGAGGCAGGTTGATGAAGATCTTCACGCACTTTGGTGCCTGTGCTGTGCTCCGCAGGTTAGAAGTCGAGCAAGAGAAAGAGCAAAAGAAGAGGTGAAAACAAGACATGTCAGCTGGGTTCCCCTCTTGTTACTTCTAGTAACTTTTTACATTACATTTCAATTGTATTCATTTATTTGATGGTTTTATCAAAAGTAACACACAAATTGTGCATATAGAGCATCTAAAATGTACAGCAGAAGATCAAGAATCAGAAGTGAATAATTCCAATAGTACTTTGGTGGTCCGAGTCAAACCGCCAATTTTTACAAACTGCATCTCAGTTACCAGACAGAGTGAAACTACAGTGCAACAATAACATCTCAACTTACTACAGTGTAACATCTCAATTTCAGTAGTAGCTCATTTAGTGCAGCAAGTGGATGCAGTCTCTTGCCAGACAGCGGAACAAAAGGGTCTGTTATATGCTACTTATATGCTATGTTATATGCTTATATCCTATAAGATGTATAACCAAATATGGAAGACCTTGGCAAAAGCAAGACTTCTGTGTGAGAATGTACTGGGTATAGGCAGAAGTACTTGCATGCTTAGTGTACCAATTCTGCTTCCAAAGGATTCACCGTGTTCACAATGCACCTTAGGGATTGAGCTGGTGTGGTGTAACTCTACTGCAGTGCAGTGTGCTAATGTATCTGCTGTGATGCGACTGATTTTTCTTTTGTACGTCCCAACGGGAAAGTCCATGGACATCGTGCAAGGCAGCAGAACTCACCGAAGTCAGAGGACTGAAGCTTCATCGAGAACAGCTTCACGGGCTGATTGAAGGCCATTGTAATGAGGAGCTGAGGGTAAGAATTTACAATTAGAGGAACGCGTATATGAAACTCATTTCAAACGTATCTCACAATCCCATCTAAGCTAATATGCAGAATAATTGCTATGTTGTGGGGGTCTGCGAACTCACCTGTTCATCACAGTCTGACTCCAAGTAAGTGGTGTCCTTGATTAAGCAGTTGTCAAAGCCACAGTCATCGCTCTCATTGAGGCATTCACATCCAGCTTTGCTCACGAACGGCATGAGGTCCATCTAGACAGGCACGGAACGGCGAGATGTGGGAATAAAGTGACAGGTGAGAGCAACATCTCGTCACATCTTATCTAAGCCCTACAAGTGTACAGGGTCAAATCGACCAAAAGGCCAGGGTAAGCGTAGCCAACTCACGTATCCCTTTGGAATGTCGGAGTCCTCGTTGCTTCCAGGGTCATTTTCTACATGCTGTTTTATTTTGTCCTCTAACCCGGAGGCATCTGCGCCTTGATACTGATCGATACGCACTCTGTTCCGGAAGAACAAAAATGTTGGCGTTGCCGAAATGTTGTTGGCGGCAGCCGTTGCCTGTAAGACAAGAAAAAGAAAATCCATCAAGCTGAAATGTCTGCATGCAGATCGATGAGAACAATTCCCACCCCCTCTTAATACAATTACAGCCCCAAAACAATTAGTTCCTGGTCAGAATAATTATGTATTAGTATAACATGACCTTTCCTTTCCACTGCTTGTGTATAATGAGATGACGGCATTAGCTCCACATTAATTTATCAACATCACTCCATTTATTAACATCACTCACCTGACAGACGTGCACGTCTACTTCAAGAAACACAACTTGTGGGTACTTGTTACTCAACATGTTGAAGGCAGGGGCTATTCTGACACATGGCCGACACCTCAAGAGGAAACAAGACACGTTATGGTAACAGGTGTTTGTAGAAAGCGTGTACCAGGCCATTCATTTACCAGTAAATTGCTTCAGCGAGTTGTGTCTATAAATTAGTAGCTACCTGCACTAGTAGGAACTCGACCAAGTACTTCGCATACACGAGTGCATTAGAAAGCTAACTGGGGAGAAGGACAATCCATGGATTCTTTAACTAAACAAACAGGTTTAGACGAATGACTATAGTAATAGCCGAGTCCTATAGTTCGCGGTGGATGGTTAGCTAGCTTGCTACCTTTAAGAATCCAAGTCTGTGATATTGCTATGTCATAGTTAGCTAGGCTAACTTGCTAAAAGACGATACAGTAGCTAGCTAGCAATCGCCCCGGCACAGCTTATAGAAAGATACCAGATGCATTTTTATTTAATACGTGCTGCAGAAAGAAGGGGATAACATGTTGTACACATTTCTCCTCGACGCTTTTTCATAGATAGCTACTTTATGAAAATGAAGTAACTAATTAGCTGTAACTAGCTAGCTAGAAAAGCCATGGGCCTGTGTCAAGATGTTGAGCCTTACCCTGCCATTGTGAACTTCACTACGGCTAGCCTTGAGCCAGCAGCTGCAAGCTCCGGTTGGAATTCTGCATCATTTCCAATTACTTTCACCCCAACCATGTTACAGATCGCAGCTTTAACTGTAATGTATCGTACTTATGATAAAGCTATGGTACAATAACACCAACTCCGACACCTTACCAACGTTTGCTAACTAACTCTCCACATCGATTACAGCTTCCGGTACAACTCGACCAATGGTGTGCTTCAGCCAATCAAAGAAGTGTAAGGCGTGGACCAAATCTCAACATGGCTCTGGCGTGGACTAGTAGTTGACTCGGATGGCCTCCAGCAGCTGAAATCAAATAAAATGTATTGACGTCTAACATAGGCCTACATATATTTTCCAGTTGTACGATGAGGTGCATCCAGACTATGGCTGAGACTGTGCTGTATGGAATTTTTCATCAATCTTGGTTGACTGTTAGAAGCGTCAGCTACATTCATTTAATGGGATATTGAATAGTAAAATAAAAACAATCTTACACTTAGTTTTAAGGTTCAATAAAATCTACAAGGGGATTTACGTAGATTTTATTGAAAACATTATGAGAAACCGAGGAAAAGTTAGACTGAGTTTGACATAACACCAGTACTTATGCCAGTAATGTGAAAGCTTCACACAATTATTCTTTATTAATATACATTCGTCCGGATAAATTCTAAAATGTAACTTATCACAGAACATTTTACATTTCATCAAAGAAAATGTTTACATATGTCACACCTTGTATCAGAAGTGAATTAAACCAATTCATGCTTTCCTTTTTTATTCAGGATACCTATTCAGACAGTATAACAAAGAAGTAAACATCGTTATTTTATTCCATGTGTCTGTGACCCTGCTGAGGGATGGAAATGTCCTGCGATTTCATCATCAACCTGTTTCAGGGCGGAACTAGCTGGCTTCATTGAATGACACGGTGAAGACAAATCCACGCGTAGTTTACTGCTGTCGGAAATGGATTTCGTCCAATGGGTGTTGTGGACTCGAAGCTGACGAGCAACCTAACCGTACGTCGGAAACCCACCATTGACACTAGAAGCATGCACTTCAGGACTAAGCTATAGCAAGCAAGAATAACCACGTTGTCATCATTCTTCAAGATACAACCGTTTAGAAGATTACCTCTGTTAATTTGTACTACATTTTAGTCTGTATCGGCAATGTCGCAGGAAGTAACGAAAGGTGCGGACCAACTATCCGTAGGTATGGCGATAATGCATGCTACAATACCGTCGTAGCTAGCCCAGTATTGCCTGGATGCCAGAAGCTAACATCGGTCCTCCTAGTTGACCCCCCTTGGCCTTGCCTAGAAACCAGACAAATCTGCGAACTCATGTTTTATTTGCTCCGGGACCCTGGTTAGAGTATGTGGAAAGTGTTGCATCACATGATAGCTAACAAGGCTATCTCAGTCTTGTTCCGCATTAGGTATCTGTAGCTAGAACTACTAGCTTGAGTGCTGTATAGCCGCGCCATTAGCATTACAGCTTAGATTCAGTGCTGCCAAAATGTAAGCTATTGCAGGATTGGCTCTGGCCTGGGGGGATACGAATTTATATGACAACACGTAAACACAATTACAGTTATGTGGCTGCTGCCATAGAATGTCTAATAAGAGAACGTCCACTCTCGGCAAACTTCCGGCGTCTGACCTGTAAGAAATCGAAAGGACATAAATTCTCGTTCATTCAACTTTCGACCGATAATCCATGTTGAACTTCCAAAAACTAAAATCAAATCTAAATGTGCTTTCACACCTGACATGTTTGATCCGTTTCAATCGGACCATGGTCCGTTTTCTCTGAAAGCCCGGTTCGTTTGGATAGGTGAGAACACGCATTCGAACTCTGGTACGGACCAAATAACCGAACCATGGTCCCCCTAAAAAGACAGGACTCGGTCCGGTTCCAAGTGAACCATGGTTCGGTTCGCTTTGGGTGTGAACGTAATCGGACATATTAGTGACCTATTCCAGGAAGCAAACCAAAATGTAGTGCATTGTGGGTTGACACTTGACACTGAGACAGAAAACGTGGGGGACTGATGAAGGAAGGCTCTTCTGCAAATGTGGGCTGATGATCATATTGCAGAGATACTTGTGGAGACATAAGAATAGCGAGGTATTTAAATTATTTAGTGATATACTCAGGGGCGTCTTAATAGCACTTGAGCCCCCTGGGCTATGGACGTTTTTCTTCATTTTTTGAGGCCCCCCACACGCTAATCGCACAATCGCAAGCTAAGTGAAGTTTGGCTAGCAACAGCAGCTAGGCTATCTTGCTCGTAGCACAATTCAACTTCTCCACGCAGGGCTCTAGACTGAGACCAAAAAGTCGCGTTTGAGGGCATATTTTCAGTTAGCAGATGGTACAGTACCGTTTGAATCGCGATTCCATCTGAAAAATACTGCCGATGACAACGTTGTTAGAATAGCTTGTCTCAGAGGGGGTTCAGCTTGTTTCATATTAAATGGACCCATCTGCAACCGACGCAAGCAAGCACCCTCTCTAGTTTTTGTTACATTTTGTTTAGATAAGGCGGAGGGGGGGGGGGGGGGGGGCAGATGCCACTGTAGAGCAGAGTAATGACACCGCGAATACGGACGTTTTATCGTCATTATTATTTTGTATTATTATTAAGAGGCCCCTGATTGGTCGAGGCCCCGGGCTTAAACCCAGATAAGCCCGTGCATTAAGGCGCCACTGGATATACTGAAAGAAAAGGTTATTATTGCACAGTGGACCAATGTCGTTTGAAAGTTAAAAAACGTAGGCAGCAATACATAAAAGTGCGTGATGTTCTATGGAAAAGTGGTAGCTCGTCGGACGAAAAAAAATAATTCCCATGGTTTGATGACTTGGATATAATCCTGAGTAAAAGACCATCGAGCAAGCCAAAAAACGTGGTCATAACAAAGATAGTATTGCAATCTCAATACGCTGCTGTTGCTCCATTGTTGTTCGTGACAAGGAAGTGATTTCCCCACAATCATTTTCTGTCCAATAGATTTAACAACCTGTATGACCGCTGTCATTGTTTTTTACAAACGTCATTGTATTTTTACAAACGTTGGGTCGCTTAAAAACAGGACCGTGTGAACACTAACCGGACCTAATAAAAAATGCAACAAAGTAGCAACTCATCCACTGATTCGGACCAAGCAAACGGACTAATAGGTGTGAAAGCACCCTAAGATTTCTCAACGAAAATCAGGCGAAAGACTCCCATTCATTTTGCACTCGCCTGCAATCACCCCCAGTGGAACTCTGGTAGAACTGCAACCAAATTCGGATTTGTCACCAGATTAGATATTGTCAGTAGGGAAGGTGATGCATCGCTAAATCTAGCAACACTGACGCTAAATTGGCAACACCGCTTAGATTACACAATGGTCAGTAGACGAGCTATAACCAGCTGCACGTGAATGAGAGTGGGTATTCAATATAGTTTTTTACCATGCAGTCAACGTGCATGTCCTCAGCTTCTCATGTCATGGTAAACACAACACCTTGCTACTGACGACGGTTGCAGGGATACTCAACCCTCATCCTCCCAGGAGGCAGAGAGAATTAGTATCTTTTATTAATTTGATTGAATGTTCAATTTGAAATAGTTCTTCCAATTTTGTCAGGTGAGCTGTATGTGTCTGACAAAAAAGGAAGTGATCAGGATGGTGACGGATCAGAACAGAAACCATTTAAAACTCCTTTAAAGGTAAGAGTAAACAGTAATTTATTAAACCAGACCGCAGACATTGATGCAGATTATGCTCCTGTATTCTCAAAAATCCAAGTGTATAAAAATGTTCTTGTGGTTATAAATGTTCTGTTGCACAGGCGTTGTCATCTGTGGGAAAGGAGCCCTTCCCAACTATATATGTGGATTCTCAGAAGGAGGGAGAGGTAGGATGCAAGCATATTTCCCTCTAACATCATGTTTGATCAAATAATAGTTATTTATTAAAGCTGCAATAGATAACATTATAAAATACATTCAAATAGGAGAAGTAGCACCCTGCATTTAGCTGTCTGTGCTGCTAAACAACTCGGAGGGCCTCGTTAACTTACACAACATGTTTGTAGGGGACAGACATTTCTCTTTTTTACAGAAAAGAAAAGAAATCATACCTATTGTACCTTTTCAAATGTTTTGTTTATTACACTCTAGCTTTGGGCAGTGATCTCAAAGACTCAGATGAAGAATGCAAAGAAGCAATGGAACAGGGAGCAGGTGAAGAAGGATGCCAAAGACAAAAATGAGGTATAAAGTCTGTAACCAGACTAATGTCAACTGCAGGTTGTTCCTGAGAAATCAGTACCAACTAAGTGTTGACTAGTGGTTAAAGTCTTGTTAAATTGTAGGCAGAAGACAATGACAGAAGAGAGAAAAACATGGAGGAAGCAAAGAAGATCATCATCGAGAAAGACCTAAGCCTTCCCGAGCCTAAAACGGTGAGGTTCCATTGACGGCAGTTATAGTGTATCTTAAGTACTTATCTTAAGTACATTTCTACTCATACTTTGAAGTCCTCCTCACAAATGATACACCGTGGGATCTTCTGTCGCCTTTCTTAGTCTGTGTCCCTTTTTTTGTTTTTCCCCCTCAGGCTAAGATTCATCATCTTGAGCCACTGAGGGAGCAGAGGGTGAAAGTGTTTGGTTGGGTGCACCGCCTGAGGAGGCAAGGTGAGGACGGCACAAGATGGTGGGGATGAAACTTGGGAACCGCTGTTAGCATGTTGATCTGTTACTGTTCCGTTTTAAACAGGGTTGGCATGGTTTGAATTGGCACATTAATCCATGGGAATCATTTAAAGGCTGTTGTTTTTTTTGTTGTTTTTTTTAAAGGCTGTATGGCTTATTGTATCTATTTCTTTAGGAAAAAATCTTCTCTTCATTGTCCTGAGGGATGGGACTGGTTACCTGCAGTGTGTTCTTACGGATAAGTTGGTAAAAAGAAAATGATAATAATTACATTTTGCTACGACTCCTAACACCTCTTTGTACATGCCACTTGAATAATTCCCTGTGTATTTGGTTCTCACATTGTTTTGTACCAACCCTCTACTTGCAGTGTCAGTGCTACAATGCTCTTGTCCTGTCGACTGAGAGCACTGTTGCTTTGTATGGGACGGTGAAGCCAGTGCCAGAGGGTAAACAGGTAAACATTCAGTCCTAAATTTAACGCCATTGATTTTGATAGTACTCCTTTGGGGGATGTTTCTGTGTACCGTTTGATTTGATCTGATACTGTGATAAGCTCCCATACAAAGCCACAATGTTTATTTCCGTTCATCCAGGCCCCCGGTGGCCACGAGCTGCACTGCGATTTCTGGGAGCTGGTGGGCCTGGCCCCGGCTGGTGGCGCTGACAACCTGCTGAACGAGGAGTCGGACGTGGACGTCCAGCTCAACAACCGACACATGCTGATCCGTGGGGAGAACGTCTCCAAGATCCTTCGGGTTCGCTCCACCGTCACACAGTGCTTCAGGGACCATTTCTTCAACCGTGGATACTACGAGGTGATGAAGCCCTCCGTGTTGGAGGTTTTTGAAGCGTAAAACACAATTTCTAAGTGTGATACCTTTCCTGGATTGACAGGCATTGACCCTTGAATACACACAAGTTGCGGACGTGAAATCGTGTTGATCCCGGCAACTATTTTGAGCTTTCTTGCTGTTCTCCTAGATCACACCTCCCACCCTAGTGCAGACCCAGGTCGAGGGAGGCTCCACCCTCTTCAACCTGAACTACTTTGGTGAGGAGGCATACCTCACCCAGTCCTCCCAGCTGTACCTGGAGACCTGCATCCCAGCCTTGGGAGACACCTTCTGCATCGCCCAGTCCTACCGTGCTGAGCAGTCCCGCACACGCAGGCACCTGTCTGAGTGAGTACCTTTTGGATAAGCCAATCAGAATGTGGTTTATTCGCCCTAAAAGGAGTTTACTGTGGAAGGTGCATACAATAAACATATATGTTCAATAACAAAGTAGAAATGTACAATAGTCTAAGTCTAAACAAGTAAACAATATGTAAAATATAAAATAGATGTGACAGGAGATGGTAAAAAGGTATTTTTACCAACTGTGAACTGTGACCAACTGTTTGACTTGTGTTCTGCAGGTACACTCACATAGAGGCAGAGTGTCCCTTCATGACCTATGAGGACCTTCTGACCCGCCTGGAGGACCTGGTGTGTGACGTGGTGGATCGTGTTCTGAAATCTCCGGCTGCTCCTCTCCTCTATGAAGTCAACCCTGTATGTCTGGCACATATATTACAACACTCTGCCCTTGTCTTTTTTTTAATAGTTTGGTAGACAGAGGGGTTCTCAAAACCATCCATGACAAGACCTAAAACTTATTTCATAATTAACTAAACAAATGTCATTCAACTTGGGGGGGGGGGGATGACGACAACGACTAAATAATAGTATTATATTAATCAGGGTCAGTGGTAGATGAAATGTAATCTGAATAATTCCGACACCACAGAACTTCAAGCCCCCAAAGAGGCCCTTCAAGAGGATGAACTACAGCGAGGCAATTGACTGGCTAAAAGAACATGACATCAAGAAGGATGATGGCACCTACTATGAGTTTGGAGAGGTACATGTGGAAGAAGTGGTCATTATTTATTATTTCCTAATTTTACATGGGCTACATGTAATTGTAGTTCCATGTAATTGTTAGTAGATCCTTTGCTTGTAGAGCGTTGCCTGATACACATAGTTTTCTAACTCGTGTTGGGGTGTCTTAATTGCATGTGTGTGTGGCGTATTAGCTTTACCCCTGTCACCTGTGTGTCTCAGGACATCCCTGAAGCCCCGGAGAGGCTGATGACCGACAGCATCAACGAGACCATCCTGCTGTGCCGCTTCCCTGCGGAGATCAAGTCCTTCTACATGCAGCGCTGCCCCGAGGACCGGCGTCTCACTGAGTCGGTACGATGAAAGCAGACGAAACCGCGGCCTCGTCTCGTTTGATCCCGTTTCGACGTGTCATTGGTTAGCCATTAGCTTTGGTGACAAACGGTTAGCCGTGAATGAGCGAATGTGCTGCTTTTGTGCATCTACCAGGTTGATGTGCTGATGCCTAATGTTGGAGAGATTGTGGGAGGGTCCATGCGTATCTGGGATGCTGAGGAGCTACTGGAGGGGTACAAGAGGGAAGGCATTGACCCAACCCCCTACTACTGGTACACTGACCAGGTACGTCTTAAGAGCAGGATGCCGGCACTGAAAAGGCTGAAAACATTGACTGCAGTTGTATGTCTCTGTAACTCCATTAAGGCATTGTTCGTGTGCGTTGAGACTTTACTAAATACAGTTGATTTGGTCCCTGACAAGTGTCAAATATGTGTCTTTTAGAGGAAGTACGGAACCTGTCCCCACGGTGGCTACGGCCTGGGCCTGGAGCGCTTCCTCACCTGGCTTCTGAACAGGCATCACATCAGGGATGTGTGTCTCTACCCCCGCTTCATCCAGCGCTGTCGACCCTGAGCTACTTAAACAGAGCACTAAACACGCACCAAGTACGAGAATAAAGGCACACTTAATGACCCCTGGAATATTCTGCCGCTCTCTACAAAGTAAAAAAATAAATAATATAATGGCATGCAATGTATGATGCAGCTACATTTCCCACCACTCACATATTCTTGCTGTCAAGTCTGCCAATAAAGAATTATATGCTCAATGTCCGTGTGTTTGTCGTCAATAATAAGGAAAGGCTGCTTGACTGTCCCATTTGTCAAAATACCAGCAATGAATGCATTTTGAGGTTATACTTCCTGCATAGCTTGCCTACTAGCCACATTATGCTACTAATGGCTGAATCCTGACTAACTTGTCCGTCAAGGATGTACTATTACTTAGTCAGAACACCTCGGGCTACAATATGCAACATTTTCATTTAGGTAGAACCACCAGAGCCATTGCTATGGATAGAAGTATTAATATATTTCTATGGCTCTGGGTGGAACGCTGCGATCTAGGGCTCTACTGGGCGGAGTCTAGATGCTGCTAGTGGCGTCATCAACTATGTCAGTGAAAGCACGCATGACAACTGCTTAAAGAGAGAGTAGAGGCTAGAAGGAACACTGAAAGTCAGCTGAAGTCATCTAAGGAACTACCTATTGGATAGACCTTTCTGCCAAGAGGAGCTACTTAAAGAGGAGAAAGGGACAGCACAAACCACTCAATACCATGATGGCTGTGTTGGGCAGTGCGAGTCGGCTGGTCCAATGTGAGTTAAGAATGGCATGCCTAGTTAGCATAACCTTCACTGACAGGTTGTGAATGAGAAAGTTAGCTAGCTACGAGTCACATGCCAAGACCATGCAGGCTATGATCTGAAAATAACGTTTTCCTAAATCCTTACTTACAGTTGATCAGCTATTTAGCTCTTACGCAATTGTAATACCAAGCTTACGTCAGATTTGTAGCTAACTAGCTTCCTGCTAGTCCAGCTAGCGTTAGCCAGTTCGCTACTTACTGACTGGCTGTCTTACCACATACTGTAGTGCTAGCATTCTAGCTAATAGTTATGTCTCGAAATTGGTTTTTATTAATATCAATAAGTTATTATTGTATGTCTTTCAAAATACATATTTTTGGTGGATATTTTCTCCGTGGAAAAGTTTTGTAAAGAGGATAAATTTGCAGTTACACAAGTCACATTTTTTGAACTTGCATAACCCTGCGCAGTGTACACTAAATAGAACTACATCCTATTCAACTATCGGTCATGGTAGTGCCTACATAATATTACTTGCATAACTGCACTGTACTTATGTGAAGGTTGTTTCTTTTATTATATTTTTCCTCAGTTGCCAGAAGCAGCCATGCCATAACCCTGTGTGTAAGTACATCTCTCAGAACAAGAAGGCAGTCAACTGCAGCTGCTGCAGCCTTTGTGCAACCAGCTTCTGCTGTATCCACAGAAACCCTCGAGAACAGGTAAGTAATGCCTTTTCTTTCCAACTATTATTAAAGTTTAGTCTCGCAAATGCTTCAGAGACATACTTGTACATAGGAAAATGTGTGTGTTAGAGAAAGAGGGTGAGGGAGTGTCCTGGATGCTCATCTTCCTACATGGGGCAGCTCTCTGGATAGTAACTTAGATGTCTTTGATATATTTCCCAAAGAGGGACTCCCATAACTACAAACGTCCACAATAATTGCCGTATTTTGTCTCAATGCAGAAAACCTAAAACTGGGATTCTTATGCTGAACATGGGAGGTCCTGAAAAACTCACAGACGTTCATGACTTCCTATTGCGGCTCTTCCTGGACACCGACTTGATGAAACTTCCTGTTCAGAAGTAAGAAAAGGCCCGCTCGCAGACCTCCCACGACGAGGTGGAAGATGTTTGTGCAAGATCCTTTTTGTTCACCTCTCTTGACACCTCCTAAAGTCAACGTTGTGACATCTCTGCCTTCCACAGCACACTGGGGCCATTCATAGCAAAGCGCCGCACGCCTAAGATCCAGGAGCAATACAGCAAGATTGGAGGGGGCTCGCCCATCAAGGCCTGGACCACCATGCAAGGAGAGGGCATGGTCAAGCTGCTGGATGAAATGTGCCCAGAGACAGGTGAGACAAGGGAACCCTTCTACCCTGTTAGCAATAACGAGAGGGCTGTTTTAGGACTAGTCGTCTGCTTATCTTGCTCCGGAGCCGAGTTGGAGTGTGGGGAGGAGATAGTAAAGAGTTGTTGCGCCACACCCCACACCACACCTTAGTGATAAGAGGTTGGCTTTCTCCTGCCGGGTCATTTCTTATTCTCTCTAAGAACTCAGCACAAGGGATGTGGATGATGCAGTATATCGGTCTACAAAATGTCAAAAGTATCCGCTTCCGGGGCCGATTCGTTTCATATAAAAGGGTTTCTTCTTGCTGTATTTACACACATCCAAGCGGTGGAAATAAACAAGATTCCCTCGTGTGACTTTTTATCGTTTTTCGAATGTTCCCTGTTTGCTAGCTCCTCACAAGTTTTACATCGGCTTCCGCTACGTGCACCCGCTGACCGAGGAGGCCATCGAGGAGATGGAGAAGGACGGGGTGGACCGAGCCGTGGCCTTCACGCAGTACCCTCAGTACAGCTGCTCCACCACAGGCAGGTGGCCTTCTCAGCCCTCCCCTGGCTTAGAGTAGACCTAATCTGTGGGAGACACCAACCCTTTCCAGGGTTTGGGCTTGTGAATGACAAATATCTGGACATTTAGGTTTTCTAACAGAAGGTTGTGGAAGCACCCTGTGCCTGTCACCCCACCCTGCCTCCTGTATGTATTGCCAAGGCTAGATAACTATAGAGGGGTTCGTCCCACCAGCTGCTCCTTCTAGACACACTTCTCTGTCACTGCAAGAGAAGATTCAATATCATAGAGAGAGGGAGGGAGGGGGGGGGAGTGAGACCTGAAGAGGAACTGCTTGAGAAATGTATTTCATTGTAGCCAACCAGCAATGTTGTGACTCATCACTGTGACATTCTGACCGCTGCGTTACGTTTCCTCCTTTTCTTTGTGTGACATAGAGCACAGACAATGGCATTGTTGTTCTCGCTCCACTCATCTCCCATCTCCCTACACAGGAAGCAGTTTGAACGCCATCTACCGTTACTACAGCAACAGAGCGGACCGGCCCAAGATGAGGTGGAGCGTCATCGACCGCTGGCCCACACATCCGCTGCTGGTGGAGGTGAGAACTCTTCGTGCGGTGGTGCTGTCGACGTAGCACGACTGGTCCTCACTCCCTGGTGCCCCATCAGCACGGAAGACTAGATCATCAGTGACTAGATGAGCCTGGGAGACAGACAAAGCTGCGAACCCGTGTTTTATTTGCTCTGGCGGGTGGATCTGGCCCCTCCCCTAACCCCCTCCACTGACACGTGGGCGGGCCAATCACAACAGTTTATTTGATATGGGGCGGGTTGAAAACGATGACTGTACCGGAATTTTCGTAAACGACCGAAATTGACTTTTGGTCGCTCCGATTGGTTGGATCTATCCAAATGCATCCGGACTGCACTCTCTTTGATCGTTTCCCTTTTAGAAATCGAAAATGACCTGAGAGAATACGCACTTGCGAATGGGTCTGGTGATGCCAGGCTGGTTCGGAGTCGCATTGAGGTTCTTCAAGTATTCAGCTAGATGCTCCTTTGGCTCACTGTGCTCCTTTGTGCTGGTTGCTATGGGGATTGGCACCAAACTCCCAGCTCGGTTCGTCAGGGTTGTTGACCTAGGATGAACCGTTCCCAAGTGTAGACTCCGGCCTGCTTGACCTTCTGAGGCCCTCGATTCGAAGTGCCGCAGTGACGGAAACTCGATACGCGTCGTGTTCTGTTTCCAAGCACAGAGAAACCTAAAGCACTGGTACGCCCGAGTACCTCTGTGTATGTTTGTATACAGAAGGTGTGAAAATGTGGTGTGGCCTTAACGGGCCCCCTCTCCCTGTGGCCTTTGCAGTGCTTCGCGGAGCACGTCCTTAACGAGCTGCAGAAGTTCCCCCCGGAGAAGAGGGACGACGTGGTGATCCTGTTCTCGGCACATTCCCTCCCCATGGCCGTGAGTACTCCTCCGTTCACCCGGCCCTCCACACCTGTGTGTGTGTGTGTGTGTGTGTGTGTGTGTGTGTGTGTGTGTGTGTAATTTCGATGCCTAGATATTACCCACTGGTCGGTTGAGCTCTGTGTCTTTTTCTTTAGTCTTTCCGCCAGACGCCGAGTTGAACCTGGCCCAGCCTGTGGGATGTCAAACGTACAAGGAGTGTTACTACGTTCACCGGTCTTAGTAACTGTGTGTGTGTGTGTGTGTCCCATGTCTAGGTGGTGAACCGGGGAGACCCCTATCCTCAAGAAGTGGGTGCCACAGTGCAGAGGGTGATGGAGAGGCTGGGTCACTGCAACCCTTACCGCTTAGTCTGGCAGTCCAGGGTAAACACACACTCAGGGAGGGAGTCGATGGTACTCCGCTATGGGGAGAAATTCCAAAGGTTCTTGTTTATGTATGGAGTAATCCGAGTAAGGAGTAATCTTCAAAAGCCCTACTGAATTTCATGAAGCACGCTTCAGATTTATAATTGACCCAAAAGCACCACCTAGTGGTTATGAATGGACCATGCACCCCGATGGGATCACTTTAGTTTCAGTTAAGCGCCACACATTTTAAGTCATTTGTGTATACATAAAAACTTTTTTTTATTATTAATTTGATATAGATTAAATTAACAGCACACAACCAGTAATGACCAGTTTGAAGTGAATTCAGACACCACACCAACACACCTGGCCTCCCTCCCTCCCCTCCCCTCCCACGTGTGTCCCCTCCCCCTTCCCCAGGTGGGGCCCATGCAGTGGCTGGGCCCCCAGACGGACGACGTCATCAAGGGCCTGTGCGAGCGCGGCAAGAAGAACCTGCTCCTCGTGCCCATCGCCTTCACCAGCGACCACATCGAGACGCTGCACGAGCTGGACATCGAGTACTCCCAAGTCCTGGGGGAGGAGGTGAGGAGCCTCACACGCACACGCGCACGCACACACACCTTGGTAGAGCAGCAGAGAGTCTTTACCCTGTTGTATGTGTGGATACTGTACATGCATGGGGAGTCAGGTGGCTGAGCGGTTAGGGAATCGGGCTAGTAATCTGAAGGTTGCCAGTTTGATTCCCGGCCGTGCCAAATGACGTCGTGTCCTTGGGCAAGGCGCTTCACCCTACTTGCTTTGGGGGAATGTCCCTGTACTTTCTGTAAGTCTGCTAAATGACTAAATGTAATATTGGTGGGGAGGATATATGTATGAGAAACGCCGGTGACCATACAGCTAAGGCGCATGTAATAGATTAGTATGCAGTCTCCCCCTCCCCCCTCACCATTCCCATCACGGCAGGGGGAACCAGCGGTCACGCCGAACACCCAGATAAGAGTGTAGGAGGGTTGGACCGTCATGCTAAGTTGACGGCGCTGAGGTAACGTGTGGATGTGTGCGTCTGTTCCTCAGTGCGGCGTGGAGAACATCAGACGCGCCGAGTCCTTGAACGGGAACCCGCTGTTCTTCAAGGTACGTTCCCAGCGTGGCGTCAGGGACGCCCCAAGGTGCACTTCCTTGAGATCTCACAAACGCATGGTGCCTAGCCCGAACAAACCAAATACCTTTCCTTTTTAATATCAAGGTTCTTTAAAACAAAAAAAAAAACAAAAAAACGATCTCTGGCCTTCATTCCTGGTGATTCGAGAAACAATGGATTTTCTCGAGACGGCGTCCTTGCCGAATTGCCACTTGTAGCGGAAAGAAACGGGCAAAGTACTGGCTTGTGTGCTGCTTAGGTACTGCGGCGTCGTACACCCCCACCTCGTTGTGGAGTGACTGGGTCTTTTGCCGGTGCCAGGATCAAAAGATGCACAGGCAGAGCTTTTGAAGCGGCATTGGCCCCTCCCAGAGTTGACCCCCGATCACCCCCGATTTCTCTCAGCTGGGGTAATTTGTCGAGGGATAGGCACCATGGGTAGCACTGCTCAGCCCATGAGCTGGGAGGAAAGCTCCAGGGAGCAACTGGTCAATAAAGGGATTGACCTCCCCCCCCCCCACCCTCTCATTCTCTTACAACCATCCCTCCATCCCTCGCTCCTCGCAGCCACACTCGAGCAAGGTGGCCTCCCTGGAAGTTGTGCAGGTTGTGTGGAAAAGTAACAGGCAGCTTTTGAGAGGGATTATTAGAGGGAGCAGCCGAAATCAATCGGCGAGCCTTTTGAGTTCACTTGCAGTGGCACTACCTGGCGCTGATCAAGCCCCACAGTCGGAGCCCTAACCAGCCTTCTGCAGACCCACAAGCGGCTCCACCATCAGCAGACAGAGGCCTACAAATGGTTCAAAGGGTTCCTTGTGATTTTGTCCTTTTCTGTGTGTGTGTGTGTGTGTGTGTGTTGTTGGTCAGTGAGACCAGCCCGGTTTTGATGTGCTCAGCCCAGCTCACTCTCCTCTTCCCCCCCTCCTCCTCCTCCCTCAGGCCCTGGCCGACCTGGTACGGTCTCACCTCAAGTCCGACGAGCCGTGCTCCCGCCAGCTGACCCTGCGCTGCCCGCTTTGCGTCAACCCCACCTGTGGAGAAACCAAGGCCTTCTTCGCCAACCAGAAGTCCTAACTTCCCTCCCTTCCTCCCGCTCTCACACCCACACGCTTATACGCTCTTAAACCGTAGACCCCCCCCCCTCCCCCGCCGTCCATCCTCCTCCTTGCTGTCAATCTGGAACGAACACGAAAGCCAAATATAACCCCAAAAAACTGTCACTTCACAAATCGCCCCCCCCCCCCCCCCATCCACATCACATAGCATCGAAGACACAAATTGGAGATGTTTTTATTTATTTTATTTTTTACATTCCATCTGGTTGGTGTTCTCTCTCCGGCACATTCTCGGTGGAATTGACCTGGACGTCATTCATATTAGGATTTTTGGGGGAATGATTGAAATAGTTGATGCTGGATAAAGTCCATTCTTGTGCTCTTCTCTTCCTCTGCTATATTCATTGCTGAGGTCCACACTGTACAAACCGACTGTGCCACAGCTCCACAGTCAAAAGTAACCACTGACCTCACACTGACCTGCCTACCGCGGTGGAAGATAGCGCTAGTATGTCGTCTTGCTCGAATTCAGCTTTCTGTACCGCAAACACACCAGTCCTTCCTAGTCTTCAGTGCCCTCTGTGGTAAGCTGTGAAATGTAGCGTGGCAGACACAGACACTGGCCCTGTCTGGCTTCTGTCATGCTTCTGTCCTTGACCCCGAGGGGCATGAATCGAGGGTCGGCTTCTCCCGCGACCTCATTCTAACCGTAGGTAACCACGGGAGCGGCTTCCTGTCGCCATCGCTGCTGCGCCCGACTCGTGCCTTTTCATTCATTCACTTTTCAAAGACGGAAGATCTGACTGTTTTTATGCACATTTTCACCGGTGATCTGGTAACACCTGGTTCTAATGAATTGAATTACTCTGTACATCATGTTGAAGATCCCTGAGAAAGTGTGTGTGTGTGTGTGTGTGTTTTGAGTCAGTGTACAGTTATGTACTGTACTACAGGTATGTGTGTATATAGCAAGAGAAACCAGTTCAGTCACAGTTCAGACATTTATTTATTGAAGTTAAAACGTCATCAGCTTGTTCCATACCATGTACCTTTTTATATTATGAACGTTATACGAAGATATATAAACATAAATTAAAGATGCTTGGTGTAAGATTCTCCACAATATCTCACCCTTCCTTGGTATATTGTTTTGCACATATTCTTAAATGACACCCTGCAATTCAGTGTTCATTCCGACAAGGAAAAAAAAAGACTCATTTTGCTAAAATATTAATCAAATGATTAACCTCGCGCCAGATTAATTTCCACCGTTTCCCTGTGTAGTACATGTCTACAAAGGGAGCCACAAAAAAAAATCTACATTCCTGGATATTAACAAATATAATGCCAGGCCTTTTTAAAGTCTCCCATCAAAGTAAATATCAGCAACAGAAAGATGTGTATCCACATCAAGGCCAACAGCCTATCTGTACTGTTCTTGTGCTGTCTCCCAACCTCCATCTTTTCTTTCTTCCCTGTTCTCCCCCCTCCCTCCCTCACCCTACCTTCCTTCTACTCCCCCCCCCCCACCCACCCACCACCATCCCATTCCCTCCCCCATCATCCATCTACTCCTCTTTCCCACCTTCCCCCTGTCTTGTGCACCCCCCTCCCCACCCCATCTTTCCCATCCTCCCCCACCGTGTCCCAATCACCTCCAGTGCTGTTGATTAAGCTGAGAGAGATTGGCTGTCCAGGACCCAATAACCCCTCAGAGTTCGGGCCCTGTGCTCCGTGCCACTGCTCTCCTCTCCTGGCTAGCCAGCATAGTGTGTGTGTGTGTGTGTGTGTTGATGGGAGGGAGGCGGGGGGGGGGGGGGGGAGAAGTGGTGAGATCCCGCTTGCTGCAACAGCGGGAGCCTCCTGGTAATTGAAAAGCCGGGGACGCCGGCCGCTCTCTCACCGTGTGACCTCTAATTGAGAGTCCTCCGATTGATTTCTTGAGCGTGAGAGAGGGGGAAAAAAAGAGTTGAGGGGGAGGCAGGAGGTAGATGGTCCAAAAGGGTTCGGCGGCGGGGGCATACGGCGGGGCTGCGGAGAGGCAGCGTGAAACGAGGGAACGAATGAGCGTCCGACCCAGGGAGGACGGGCTGAAGGTGGCGTCTGTGTGAACCGGCGGGTAGGCCGAGTGCAAAGAGGAGGAGGAGAGGGTCGCTGGAGAGAGGAGGAGGAAGAGGAGGAGAATGGTGGGAGGAGCCGGGTGTTTACTTGATTCGCCAGCCACGTTATTCAAACGTGTCAGCTTCTTTCCTTTCGTAAAAGTATCCTTGGAATGTGTTCCAAGGTCCAATAGGATGATCTCAGAAGACGTTTCCCATGCAACCAGTTTCTCCGCAGCCACTTTGATCTTTGATGGGTACTGATATGAACACAACGACATGACTGTACAGGCTTCCAATTTGATAACTGAATAACTTAAATCTTTTTTTTTCTTTCATGCTAAACATTGTCTATGTACTTCGATCTGTCTTTGGAAATGTCTTTTGTGGTCACACAGCCAAACCAATCGGATGGCTTTGTGAAGAAGCAAGAAGGTTGTAGTCATTACATTGAAAGACTTGAACGATGTGTTACAAACTCTGAATCTGAATGTTTTGCAGAATACATATGCAAAAGTTCATTGAAATGTATTCTGTTTGAAAATGAATGTGTGATGCAAATGTGTTTGTTTCTGTGTCATTATTACTACAGTGTATCAGGTAGGGTGAGAGCAGTTGGCCCATTGCAGCTAATTCTTCAGTACCGGTCATCCACACCACTTGACCACTGACTGCTAACATTCTCTTGACTGTGTGTCTGGATTTAACTGAGTCTGGTCCACAAAGACATGATTTCAGTGGCACACCTTATCTCAGATCTGATTATCGGGTAATAGAAAGACAATGTCAACAGATAAGTTCAATGATAGATTTTGCCCTTGCAACCAAAAATAAAAAGGGATAGAAGGATATATATATTTTTTTTTTTTATGTATGAAGTTGTTCCAGTTTTGGACTGACTGAAATATTGCTGGATTCGGTTGTTTAGTCTGAGGGATTAAAAAGTGGGGTTTGTCAGAGGCAAGACTTGCATTGTCAGATACAGACGGTTGAACGACACAACAAAGCCTACTGACCTACCTATTGTCATACATTACATATTGTAAATAACACCTGGGCACAAGCATGTGTTGAGATGTCATTCAATTCGGGCGCAGAACTCCCCCGCACACTGGGCCGTGGTTTAAAATGTCCTCTTCTTTCCTTTGTCTACATCCTCAAAGGAAGACAGGAGGCAGAAGCTGTATGTGAATGAATCAAAGCCGTTTATTTGATATTAATAGCAGAATATACAGCACTACCATTTGATGATAGTGGGAATAAAAATCAAAACAGAGGTACCGGATCAAATGGAAGCATGATGCAGACAAAACACTAATGCGCGCAATGTAAAGCTTTTATGTTGAAACAGCAAATATAAACAGCACACACACACACAACTGAATCATCTTGAGATAGGACTGGGATGGCCTGCGAAGGTTTTAAAGTGCCCAATACATCAACAACTTGAACAATATTAAAAGCTCCAATGTATGCAGTCGTTGAAACATGAAACACTGATATAGATAGTTGTTATTTCGTTACCGTAACGTTTTTTTTTTTACCTTTTCTTTTTTTTACACAGCTAATAATATTGCACAGATGAGAGGAGCAAATACTATTTTGAAGTCCTACCTGTTTGTAAGGTTCAAAGACAGTGCTTTAGGAGGAATCCAAACCCAATATGCATCAGGGCTTTTTTTCAAATTGAAATTAAACTACTGAAAGACATGCAAACATATATATGCAGTTATAATGAGCCATATCTCAGTTGTGTATTTATCAAACGAAAACCCCGTTGGGAAGGTTCTGTATCAGTGAACTTATAACCAGTCAAAGGAGCAAGAATATTAATATTTGATCTGTCACTGTATTGATTGTGATGTAAGCAACTATCAATGGAAAGACAACATAGTTTGATCTTGGAGACAGGCGTCCATCGACTAATGAGTGTTAAGGACTTTTTGTATGCTATCAGTGGCTCAATAAATGACAAGGTGCCATATCTTTGTTTATGGCATGTTGTTGTCATTGTTGGTTTGTCACTATCTTTGACCTCTGCTTCCATTGACAGAAAGAATGATTCTCACATTACTCAATGACACAAACGTACAGTGAAAACGGGACCCAGAATCATAACAGCACATTAGAATGACAGTTACAGTGATGTTGGTGTGAGCTGTTGTTCTGTAGTAGATGTCTTAAGACCGACGACATTCTTGCCATGTCTTTTGGTCAAAATGCTCAAATAAAACATAGTCAAAATAAATGACTTCCTTCGAATGGTTTCGTCCTGTCTTCAACAAATATTAGCAGACAGTGCAAAATGACCAGAAGTCAAAATGTACATGACATAAATGAAGCTCTGAAATACATTTTTTGGTGTTCAAGTCATGAAGACAAATCATATGAATAAAACCATGGTGATTCCTTTATTTTCCTGTACACATAGGGTGGCACAACAATAAATCAGTACCTCCTTAATTTTGTTCATTTAACTGCTTATTAACTGATTTCACAGCACAATGTATCAACTAGTTCCCCTTTGTGTTCCAACCAATGAAAATAAATGATTTGGGGGAAAAACATGTTTAAAAACTAACACAAAAAAAAGGAGTTGGAAAATTTAAAGAGCATCCTGGCTTCTTTGGTTAAACTTGATCTTTGGAGGACAGCTTTTGCGTAGAATATGAAACTACTCCCAAAAACTCGGCTGTCACCTTGTCTTTGGCGCAAACAGTCCTTACAGTGAGCACATTTGGTTCAGTTTGGAGGACAGGAGAGGGTGAGATTGCAATTGCTCTGAAACTTAACTGTTCGGTGTTCTTACTTTTCGACTGTACTGAAAACGGAGCCCATGTGATTATCTACGTCGATGAACCGTTAACATAGCACACAACATGGGCATGCCGGTGTGAATGCGCAACTGACATGTTGCTTCTTTTCATGCAGTGTGCTAGAGCGGATATTGGGACACATCTTTCTCCTTTGACGGTGTATTTCAATTTGCAATCTGAGAGCAGAATCCCTTCACTCTAATCGTAGCGGTGTTTTCAGACACAAAAGAGGCATTGATTGTCAGGCACAGTACATTCTGTGACATCATCAATTTGAGGCTATTCTGTACTCACTAGAAAGGATATTGCGGTATTCCATATGTCTGTGATAGGATTGACTTGGTCTACTGTGGTAGTTTGTTCACAGCTGTTATCAAACTAGACCACTTGAAAAGACCTCAAAACAAGTTTGAATATGTTCTGACGTCAATACGTTTTGTCACACTTCGAAACCAAAGACAGGAGCCCAAGGCTTGTGTCGACCACAAGCATAAACCCTGAACATTAACTTCTTAGCCAGTGTGTTATCTTTGTGTATAGCCAATGAGGGGTCAAATATATACAGACTCACAGAAACAATATCAGGCTGTCATGCAGAAACTAAGTCCATAGAGTGGAACGGATTCTGAAATTAAAGGTCATAATCACTCAGCATTACACGGCTAGCTAACTGTAAATATACTCATGCATAAAAATCTGGGCTCTATTACTGCTTGGCAGTTGTTCATTGAAATGCTACACCTTAACACAGAAATATGCAGGACAAAGATGAGGGGTAATTAATAAACATGGTTGGAAACCTAACAGAAGAACAGGTCTTTTTTCCACTGTCTGTAACATGTAAACTTTGGGCTCAATTTGCCACGATTCCCAATCCCAGTACCGTGAGGAACAGGAGCCCTCCAACAAAACCAGAGAAATAAAAACCTCAAACCACAAGAGATGAAATAAAATGGTTTACATTAACAAGAGAGCATAAGACAAGCATTTGTTTTTGGTAAGCGCACCTCTTCAACTATTACAAAAATCACAACTTAAAATGTATAAAGCTTTTTTTGTTTGTCTCGTAAAGTCACAGTTACCAAAAAAGAAGAGAAAGTGAATAATTTATTACATACGCTATAATAACATTACCCTAAACACTATTATCTATGAGGTATATCTGCGAAAATTTTGGTAAGGAAAGCACGGTCTGCGCTGCTGACATGCCACAATTTGTTCGTATTTTGTTTTTCTTATTTTTCTTATTTCGTTTAAAGCTTTGAAACCTTATGGTGGAGGGAGACTGTAAAGCAAAACAGCAATGGAAAAGCCTTTGGTATAACTCTTTGTTCTTTGCTTGATTGCATTGCAAAGCACCACAGAGCCAGACCCTAAACGTCCACTCGACATGGCGGCCGGCTAGACGCTGAGGTATTCACAGGAATAAAAAGTACAGAGAGGTCTAGACTTCGCTTTGGTTCAAGCAAGGCACTCGTCCCATGGTTATCTCATACTTTGCAACAAAAGCGCTCTCTACGTCTTTGTTTGAGCAGCCCTTTTTGGAAAAGCAATATAGGTCTAAGGCTGTCAAGGAATGGGGAGGTTCTGCTGTATTTTCATAACATTCCATGAGGCACACATCAATTGCAGCCACACTCACTTTCAAGTCTTATTTGCATATATTGATTTGTTGTAATATATGCTACATTGTACAGACTGCATGCATGAATGTGGCGACATTTAATGCCCTAGGTGCCTTGCTCTAGTTGACAGTAGGTTTAATATTCCCTCAATTCAGCACATATTACTTTTCCAAATAGGGGAGAATGATTAGTATAAGTTCCAAGGAGTATTCTAAAATCACTGTTTTAGTCAGTTTTGTCCCAATAATGCCATTTCCGGGGTTAATTGTGTTTCAGAGTTGAACCTCACCAGTCACTTTGATTTCTCTTGAGGTTTCTTTGGTTTGGTCTGCACAACTTTGCACTGAAACTTTAGGCAGGAGTTGCAGGTTAAAATATACACAGTCCACATACTGTGTCGAAAGCCAATATTTGTGAATGCCCAAACTTCAGCAAGCCTGTAATCAAGCTAATAAGTGTTAATACCTGCTTAATTTTGGTTCAATCATTTATTTCACAATTTGCCTGGTTATGTTGCGTTACGTCCTGTGCTTATACAATGCTACTTGTATTGCCATCGGTCAATTGGCAAGTATTACATTAAAACAAATTGGAAAATGAAAATACATTTTTATATTCATATGTTTCAATCGGTTTGGATTGACGTCACCAGCCCTTGTGCTGCTTTGAGGGTTTTAGTGCAAAGCAGTGTCATATCAGGGTTAAGGGGGGGTTGTGTGTCAACACTGTGTGTCAGCACACTTCTACCGTGATCTGGTGAGGGGCTTTCTGAAACACATGGCATTTAGCATCCATCCCAACATACCCCCTCTTCCCCCTTACACTTATTATCCGAGGGGAGGAGAGGGTGTCTCATTGAGAGAGGAAGAGGAAGAGAAAGAGAGAGAAAGGAGGGGAAAGAAGAAAAGAGATATTAAAATGACAGCATGGGCAAAGCGCAGACCGTACTAGAGAAAAAAATCTTTGGTATCTTTGGTTTCATCAACACGATTAAAATTACAAATGGAAAAGTCAGTGAGGTAGCCTCTTTGGTTCTCACTATAGAAATAGAAAGATTTTTTTTACACACACACAAGTCAGTCTCGGAAGCAGCTAGTTTTAAGGGAATCCTCTGTTTTCCTTCTACCAGTGAAACAATGACCAGCCTCTCAACGTTCCAGTTATCTTTGGTGAGTCTGCAACAATCTATATCAACGTGTGGCCCTTTCCAATCAAGTGTCACAAACATTAGTCTGAAATTCATTGCTTGTCCATTATGGGAAGCAGAATGCAAAGGTCTTGCAAAGAAAAACAAAAACAAAACGATAAATTAATAAATCACTGAAAAACAGATGCAGTGCTCAATTTTTTTCATAAACAGATTGTTTTCATTGGAAAGAATGTAGACGAAAAGAAAAGCATTGTAGGTAAGACAACTAGATTAGTTAGTATAGCGGCAACATTCAAATTACAACTTATCTGACAATTCTACATTTTGAAAACTTTGCTTTGTCAATAAATCTAGACAATTAAATACAACATTGGTTGCTTTTTAAAGTAAAGCTAACTAATAATAAATTAAACGGGACATAAGCACTGCATCTTTGATGCGCTAACATTTTTAAATACTCATAAATATTCATAAAAACAATTACATCTATTAAATAGCATTAAATAATTAAGTAAAAAACTATGCTGTACGTGTTCTAACACACCTTATAAATAAATACATTTGACAGTAAGGAAAACAATGTAAACTTTGGCAAGCTAATCAGGGTAAAAGGGTTTGGAGGGAGATTTGGCGATTTAAATTAATTCTCAATTAAAACAAATATAAATTACATAAATAAAAATCATATATTGCAAAAAACCTAGCAAGGACAACTTAATTGTACATAGGCATTGGCAAACTTAAGTACTAAGACAAGCAATGAAAACCTCTTTGGATTTGATTTCATACCCACACATGTTCCTCAAGACCAGACTGCAGTGAGAATGGAAGTGGCCCCGACCTCCAGCCCTCCACACCTGGGGTGGCAGGAGGGCTGGCCTGGTGGAGGATCTTTGGACTAGAAGTTTCCTCAGAGAGAAAACTAAAGGATAAAGCTATTCGACCGATATTTGAGCAGTTTCTCTTAACAGATGAACTTCTGTATCTGTTTTATTTTTGGTTTTGCTTACTGTGTATATGTGAAGTGGTGGTTTCCCCCCCAAAAGGACTGAAGTCATGTTGATGTGACTACAAACACCCAACCTCTTTGTTCCTAATGTGCACTCTCTCAAACATGGCAGCCATGATGACTCAGCTATGTGTCAGAGGAGCAGAGAAAATGTGATGACAGAGAGAGAAAGAGAGACAGGGGAGGATGGAGAAAGAGGGGAAGCGAGAGAGAAATAAACAAAGAGCGGTACAAGAGAGAGAAAGAGAGAGGCGTTAAGAGAAAGGTGTGGAGAGGGGCAAAGGTAAATGGAGGAAGAGAGAGGAGGATTAGTGTCACACGTGATTTTCTTAGACACACATGAGGCTTACGGAAAGTGGCGGAGGGGATGTGCTATAGGACAATTATCTTTGGTATGTACTCAACTGTCACATGGTGTCAGAAAGTCGTATGCCATGTGTCAGGACCACAAGTATTATCTGGCATATATTCCTAAATGGAGAGTATGGAAAACTGAGGCAATCCATGTCCAGAAATAAAATGGAGAAAGGTTTTGACTGAGCCACATGCTGCCATGATTGACACAGAGCTAACCCTTACAGTCATAGACGTGGGCAAAACACATGCATATATACTGAACAGACGTTAAAACAGGGCCAGTATGGACATATGTAAATGTACTACACTGTATGGTGGTGTAATTGGGTGGGGAAAACGAAACTTGAGAGGGGCAAACTGCTGTTGGAATAATTATGAATCTTTGGTTTTGTAGCTGATGAGGTTTTCGTTGTTCTTTTCCATTTTCTTGAAAAACTGCATAGGCACACGTTAAAGACACTCTTCAACTTTGAGAGACACATTATTCTGCCTTAGGAAAGCAGCGGCCATTACGGCTCCGCCCCCACACGTGTTTAAACCCTTTTTCAGTCCCCAACCTGCTTCCCCTTAAAATGTCCTGACGCGTCAGACGGAGCAAAGCTACTTCTCCCGTTCCCCCCCCCCCCCCCCCGGAAGTCCTTTGCTCTGCCTTCCTCCTCCTCTTCTTTGCTCCACACTTTTTATAATTATCTTCCTCTTTAGAACAGTTTCAGTTGTAGAACAGTTAGGTGCAGAAAAAGTTTCTTTGGTTTCGATTTGTCAATAAATAGAAAAAGTCTCAAGTGTCCATTTATCATTCGTAAAGCCTTTGGCTCGCTTCTATATCATGAAAACCTGTGTTTCGAGGAGAAGGAGCTGCTTACTGGCATGTTTGCTTTGGTTTGGTTGCTTTGATCGCAGATGCAATGATTCAATTCTGCTGACCTATGGCGTTAACGAGGGCGGGGGGGGGTGTATATTGTATTTACATAATGAATAGTGGATGATTGCTGTTGTTTTCAATGGAATCAAGGACACAGTCGTGTATAAGCGGTGGTGTACCATGTGAACGGGTGCTCCACAGCTGACGGGACACATGCAGAGCCCTCCTGGTCGTTAGCCAGACAGGGTTGCGTGACGCCTGGGGATGCAGGAAACCCATTTCTCGTATTGGCCTTTGAACCTTGGGAAGAGATGGAACTGACAGGCATCATCTTTGAGATTGTCCTCTTTTTCTATTACAAAGGCCCTGATCGGCCATGCCAGTTCATCTCCCATGGGATTCAATACAGCCGCTGGCTAAGGATTCCTACTATAATAGGAAAGCCAAGTTGAGTCTAGAATGGAGCTGTCAGTTCTAAAATAGAGCTAATCGCATGAATAAAGCTAGGTTAATACCTTTGGTTTTGTCCGAAACTCAGTTATACAAAAGATCTGTTGGGAGATGACTCTGAGGGTGCAGAGGACCTGTAGGGTGCGTGTGTGTGCTGGTTGTGTACGTGTAAAGGTGTGTGTGTGTGTGTGTTTTGCTGTAATTGACGGATTATACTACTGTGTGTGTGAGTGAGTATGTTAGTGGGTGTTCTTCAACCGCTTTTTAGAAATGGCATCCTGAGTTTTCTAATGTGTGAAGAACGTTCCGTGTGGTGCAGACCAAAGTTCTATTGCAAAGAAAATGTGCTTTAAGATTGTGCTCACATACTTAGCAGACCACTAATTTTGAGAAGATTCTATTTGTAGTAGTCCATCTTGCACTGTAAAGAATCAATGTATGTGTGTGCGGATGTGGGTCTGTTGAGAATGTGTATGTGTGCAGAGTATGTATGTCTCGGTATGTGTGCTTGTGCTTGCATATTTGCCATTTCCCGGCTGTGATTCACTGTCACTTTCCCCTCTTAAAAAACTGTTGAATTGTTGAGGTCATCCCTAAAGGGTTGATCCCTATCTACACTACACTCTGGGAAATATATTTAGGAGCCAAATACATTTTTGAATAACTAAATTACTCTAGGAGATACTGGGTCATTCTATGCTTTCCATAATCAATTTGGTCAAATATTGCATATCTTAGGTCTTTGGGTTTATATTTGCTTGTGGTGGGCACCTCAAAGTGGAGGGTCATTGAGGCAGTGTACAGACAGGGGATAGCCTTAAGCTTCATCAACGCATGGTTTCTAATGGACTTGATATCATTTTGCTATACAGTATGTTTGCCAGTAAACAACCCCCTTTCCTTTTCTCATCCTCAAAAAGTAAAATGTAAAAAGTTTGGTTTTCCAGTGGCGCGCCCCACCTGGGTACACTGACCGTCGCCCCCCCCCCCCGCCCCCCACCCTAACCCTAGTCCCCCACCCATATGTCCCTACACCAACCCTTCCCAGCCATCCAACCCCAACCCCCCCCCCCCCCCCATCACGCTTTGGTACAAGTGCTGGAGGATGAGGAGCCCCCTCCGGGACTTCCCTCATCCATCCATTTGTCCAGGCTGCGCCTGCGGGCGTTCATGAAGAAATTGCTAACAGTGGTGAGTTCCAGTCCCAGCTGCTGGGAGATGGTCAGCTGCATCTCCTTGGACGGACGCTTGTTCTCCTTGAAGATGGCCAGCAGGGTGCGACGCTGCAGGTCAGTAAAAACCAGGCGGGATTTCTTTGGTGTATTGCTCCTTTCCTTGCTTGGGTCTTGTTCTTTTCTTTTGCACGCTTCGAAGGCGGGGATGGACGGACGCGGAGAAGGAAGGGAGACATGAAAACAAGGGAATAGGTTAGCAGATACACTTTGAAGTTGTCTCAGACAGAGGATGCAAGAGGATGTGCAAAGGCAGTGTTCGACATTTAGCACATTTTGACTGACAGGGAATGGACTTAACTCAAAGGATGGATAGTGTCAATAAAATATTGCTTTTGAAGACGGTAGTCTTTTGTGCAATCAATTGGTGTCAATTCGATAAACAATGTTGTTGCATACATTTATCTTGGTTTTTGTATGAGTGTGTTTTATCTCTTTGTATCATGTGTCAAATGCATGGTTTTGTCAACATTTATCAAACGTGCCATCAAGATCAGTTTAACTGACTTACCATCAGAAGGCCAAACATTAAATGAACTTCCCTGGTAAAACTACGGTTAGATGTAAAAACTAATAAATATAAACAATTGCTTTGTCACTAGCCTATAATTAAGAAAACATATATTTAACCAGTTTTTGCCCCTATCACTTCCACCTGTGTCCAGATAACAGATTGTTTGTAGTTTGGAGTCTGAAGAATGCCTTAAACGATATCTTCAATATGATAGTTTCTGTGTTCAGTTAATTTGTTTTAAACTATTAGGCCTATATGTCAGCCATTTTGTGAGTGCACATCTGCGTAGAATTCTGGTAGGGTTGTGAGCGCCTTTAATAAGAGAACAGATATGCTGACCACAGTGGATGTTGTCAATAATAAACATATTGAATCTTTAGCAAAAAAAAACGTCTGCCATGCATTTTTGACCTTTGGCAAGCAAACACATGCAAACCAAACCCCCCTTCAAGTGAACAAACCTTGAAAAAAACTAAACAAATACAAACTACTTTTATCCGCTCACCACAGAAAACGTAGTTTGACTTTAATCTATATCTTTTTAATCTATATCTCTATATGAACAAAATAATAAACGAAACCCATACAAGCTGAAAGAAAAGTTAAAAATATATATAAAAAAGAAGAAAGCTTGGACGTGTTTGGCGCTGCACCTATTGCACTCAACATGGGCCAGGGCGGAGGTTTGATTTGATTACCTCCCTGAATTAAGTATGCACAACTGAGACCCGGGGAGATCGATATGAATCAGGTTAAGAACTCCATTGAGTACCAAACTATTATGTAAGGGGAAACTATCCAAGAGAATGAGTGTAAATAAACACAACGGTTTGTATCCCACGATCTCCTTTCTGTATAGCGATACAACACGCGGCAATAGTACAACGAACCCAAGTGAGTAAGAGTAGAGAGTTGTTTTCTCATGCGAACTGAAACATATCACATAGGCCACACATCATACGTCGACATGGGTTTCTCCTCAGGAACAGCGGGAGTAAATGTCATCCCTTTTAATAAATGCATATCGTCACAGGGCACCATTCAGTATCACCCACAGCTCCTGCATGTCTGAAAATATTGGACCCGATATTTGGACGCGCGGAAGACTCGAGTCAGATGTGGGATAGGTCTGTTTATCCCTTGTAGCTACCTTTCGGGGATGCTAAAACCGGTGTGCAGACGCCCATGTGCAAGCAAATGTCCACGTTCGGCCATTATGTATTTTATGAGGCTGATACATGATGATGAGCCATGCTGTTCATGCAATGCAATTAGTGGCCTTGAACTGAGAATATTGAGACCCAGTGACAATAAATGCCATACGTCCATATAGACGTTCACTCTATAGGACAATACGCTACAAAGAAAACAACAATAATTTCAAAACCAAAGCTTTGACAAAGGACTGATACACACACCCATCCATCACAACATGGGCTTGTCTGAGAAGATTAAATTGATCACCAGTTTTTGTACCAGAAGGTGGCAGTGTTCGCTGACAAAAAACATTGTAAATCCTGTCTCGTCTTGTCTGCATTGAACAACTGACCTCACCCAAACCGACCACTTACGATTATAAATACCCCGAGTAAAAATATTTTATTTAATATTAGCCTAGATGATTTCTCTTAACATTAATAATTTAGCAGTGATAGTGTAGGCCTATATGCATATAGGATCAATAAACAATATATTTTTTAGTGATTGTAAAATGTAAAAACAAAATATGGTGGACGATAAACCTTCTAGCTAACGGAGTTACTAAAAACACAGTATGAGATAGGCCTATGACACTTTGTGAGGGTGGAGTTAGTCAAGTAAAATATAGACTTGACAGGTGTTCTGTCGATTTGTTCCAAATACATAAATGGAAATTGGCCTGCTAAACTCCCTGTTGCAACATTGTTTATCCACAGCACATGCCATTTACAGGCGTGAAATGTTTTGCCATAAATGTTTTTACAATGATATTCAACAACTAAATAAGAATAACCTAGGCAATAGTCCTAGTTATCCTATTATAACTATGCAAAATTAATAATTTCACAATTATCTTTCCATTTTATCAACGGAATGTTGAATTGTAGCCCATACCATTTACAGGCCTAAACTAACCGAGGCCTAAGATATGTGATTAAAGATGTAGTTTGTAAACTAACATCTTAAATTAAAAAGCGGACGACAGCAACTTTTTCTCCAAATGGCCTATACAGGCCTAATGTATAATGTAATGCTTTTTCAACAGTAGCCAAAAGAAATGGGTTAGCAACTGACGCGACCAAAAAGTGCATAGGCTACAAGGAGCAATCTACCCCGTCAATACAAACCCACGCTCGAGTGATTCAATCAAAGTTTTTTACACAGTAGGATCAGAAACGCAATTACATTATTCAAAGGGGCCTACCGTTTCCAGTAGAGTGGGAAAGGGGAGTTAACTTTGGGGATTTCTTGAAGGATAAGGTTCAATCAATTGGATCGATAAGTTAGGCTTCCCTAGTCTTTCATCAAGCGGATAACAACTCCTCCTCATGGTGGTTTATCGTTCCTATTTGGCACATGTAACCTATCAATGTGTTGTGCGTCTCCCATAACCGCACACAGTAAGATGAGCACATTGGGAGGTTCATCTGAACGCATGAGCTGTCATCGTTGTCATATTTGACGGTCCCGGTTTTTAGCTTATTAGACCAGACTTGAATTTGATCAATTTATTTTTCTCGGTGTTGCATATCAAGAAGTAGCTATACCATAGTTTATAATTATAGCTCGGCCACGGAGCGCCCGTCCTCATCTCAATTCTGCATGTCACACTGACTTGTCAACCCAAGAGAAATAGTTTATTTCGAAGTCAAAATATCTGATGCCCTTTCCTGTATATTTTATTTAATAATATTCGCTTTATAATTTGTTTTCTGTAACTTTATATGCTTGTCCGTGTACATTATTTATTCGTGATGAGTTTCTTGTTTTATGAAAAGGGTTGGTTTTCTCAGTGATTTACAGAATGCCGACATAACATTGATTCGAGTTTGACAGTGTCGCAACATAACTTCATAGAAAAACTAAAATCACACAAAATAAAGAAGAATCACACGGCAAATTCGTTTAAAAATGCCAGGGAATATTTTCTGGAAACATTCAGTGGGAAATTCCAAATATAAATAGGCCTACACAAGAAACTGCATGCTAAATTAAATTTTGAAATCATAGTAACTGATAGGCCTCATGGTCTAAAGTATTACATTTCTACAAATTAGACATGGTCTTATTTCACTGTAAAAAGACAACAATCCTCGTGATATCTATGCAACATTTGCAACATTACTTTAGGAGCTTGAACTTCGAGTGCATCACTGAAACCTATATGCTAGTAACTTACATTGGAACATTTTGGAGTTGCATTGTTAACATTGTGTTGCATGTTGCAGGAGATTGAAGAAACCGAAGACAGACTGCAGCGCGCAGCCTCAAATCGCATCTAACATACTAGATTCCTATGTCAGTATTCGATCCAAGATTTTCGCAGCACACAGAATCTATTAACAAATGTATTTGCAACTCAAACAGGAAATAAAGAGTCTATACACTCCTTTTGTTAATCCTTACTTTTTTTAAACTTGTAAATGCAAGTGATAAAGAAAGGACATGCATTCAACTGTTTACACCCTTGTAAACATGCTGTTTAAAGCAAAACAGGTCTAAGGAGTGGTGCTCTGTAGGAGAGAGAAAAGCGTGTCTCCTCTGCTTGCTCTCCACTTCAAATGGTTTCACTTTACCTAGCATTAAGAGAGCCCTGGTCAGCAAAGTGATTATAGGCTATCATGGCTGGCCAAGTGGAGAGAAATGAGCCCTAACCACTCTTTCAGCCTTACTGACCATCATACATTTGACCTTGCATTGCTGAAGTTACTTCAAAACGACCATCATAGCTTTGTATCTTTCACTGATATATACGAATAGAAAATGTGTTTTGATTGTTCTCAGATAAACTGAAAGGTTGGGGCGAGACATGAGTGACACGAGGGCTGGGCTTTGTAGAGATCAATACTTCTCTAAACTCAAGCTGTAATGAAACTTCCCCTTTTCTCACAGACGTGTATGCCAGCCAGTTAGTCAGCCAAACATATTTCTACATTATACAGAGGTGTACCTTTTACTAAGGGATTGACAATCACACACGACTATGAGACCGAATCCACAGCTCTATCTCTTCAGGGTGCAGGTTGTGTGCAGAATGCTTCTTTACACAAAGAGCTCTCTGGCTTTGCAGATATCTGTGTGTTGCTCTGCATGCCTTTGAAAAAGTGTTGGTGCGATACGGGAGGTGTAAAACAAGATATGCTTTGTGTCTGTAGTCAGCTACTGTAAGTGTCTGAGGCCCAAATCACTTCTACAACCAATCCCAAACATGCTAACATCTTTTGTTAGTTCTTTTTCTTTCTTTAGTTACTCTGACATCGTTGCATCTTTATCCACATCTAGACACAGACCTGATAGACTGCATCCCTCTCTCTTTCTGTCTCTCTCTCTCTACCTCTCTCTATGTTTCTCAAACAGCACACACACACAAAGAAATAAAGAACGCTACATAGATAAAAAGATAGGTATGAAGATAAATAGATAGATATTGTCCTCTAATCACACGTGACAGTGGGAGCATGGCTGGGCTATCTGGGAATCACAGTATCCACAGTAGTGATGACATCAGGTGTCCAAAGGTTTGTCTGTAGCTAGACTTCTTTATCAGACCTGCCAAACGACCAATCAGAGCTTTTGTTGACTTAGTCATGTCACCTTGTTAATGAGAATACTGCCTCTGAGGGGTTTGATTCAATAATATTCCATCTTAAATGATTCTATATGCTCAACTTAAAGCCTCATGGGCATAATGGGAAAACAAAGACAAAATCGATCCATTATTTTCATAAACTGTAAAAAACATGTTCCGCTCTGCCTGACAAAGCAGAAAAATAACAACTAGACTGAACAGTTTAAAGAATGGACTGATTTGATATACAGTACATCAAAAATTATACGACTCTTACTACAAATCCCTGTATAGTAGTTTGGGTTTAATGTTTCTGCTTCTCTAATGGAGACTGTGGCGATTGTAGGTGTTTTGGGGTTTTGAAAAAGAAAGGATCTTTGCCCTTTACTCTAGCTAGTATTGACAGTAACCTGCATGACAAGATGAGTCAGAGATTATGTGTTTGGTCAGGCCAGCGAGATAATCTTACTGGGAGTGTTTCAACTCAGAGAAATTACATTCTTTCTGTTGTTATCTTTGCATGCTTTGAGAAACACCAGTGATCAAAGCCTGCCGATGTAAATACTTTGTAAAAACAGGTCCCAATGACAAATCTAAGGGATGATTCTCAAGAAACTGTCCATATTAAATCACGCATAAAAATCTGTCTCCAGAGCCTAGATTATGTTTTCTACAATCTCCTTCAAGCACTTTGCCTTCCACAGACTTTAAATCCCTATTTGTTAAAGACGTTCCTCCTAAATTTAATTTTTTTAATCCAATACTAAATGTAATCCAATATTTGACATATTATCTATCTAATAAATCCAATTATCCAGGACAAACAATTAAGGGAGGACTGCCACACTGGTCTCGTGGCGTTTCTATATGCAACGACACCTATGTTTAAAAACATAATGCCTCACAAAATATTTTGACACACCATATTAGGTCCCTGGTGTGCACAGTCTGTGTGACTCTCAATGTGTGACACTCAATGGCACGACATTCATGACATGATCTAGCTCATGAATAAAGGCAGGCTTACTTAAAAGGATTCTCCTCTATTTTAGGTCACAACAATATTACAATTGCATGTTAAGCTTTACTAGGGAGGCAACCGGTTCTGACACAGAAGCAATTGTGTGTGTATTGATATGTCTCTTTATATCAACATATATGCACAAACTCCATTTATGTCCCTGTCTGACCAAGTTCTCTGATACTTATGTAAATGTCATGTGCAAGCCAAAAGTGTATGCACATTAATGAACATGGAAATGTGGTAGTTTGTATGTCTTGAGAAGATGGTTTCTTTCTCCCTGTTTCTCTTCTAGCCTATCATTCTTTCTCTCTCTCTCTCTCTCTCTCTCTCTCTCTCTCTCTCTCTCTCTCTCTCTCTCTCTCTCTCTCTCTCTCTCACACACACTCTCTCTCTCTCTCTCTCTCTCTCTCTCTCTCACTCTCTCTGCACTGTCAGTGGCAAGAGAAACAGAAATCTCCCAGAATAGGTTTGACACGGGCTTTGTTGTGAAGCTCAGTGCTGGGAAGATATCTCCGCCGTCAGCTTTCCTGGAACAAGCCAGGATCGGGTTCCAAATCAATGCGATCTGGGTCCACACGTTTATGTTATTGTTGCAAGCATTAATGCCCTTTTAATCTTCAAGAGATTATCGCCATCGATCCACATCCATACTGCTTCACACAGATTTGTTTGAAAAAGTGACATAACCACACGACTGAAAGACAGGAGACAATAAACAAATCGTGTTTCCCGTGTGTTCACTGTACAATCCCTGCCCGGAGTGCTACTTTTTAAGAATTCCCTGTGTTTGTGCGTTTGTACAAATTTACTGTTAACCTATTTCAAACACGCTAACTCTAATTGTATAATTATTCTATTCTATAATCTATTCAATAAGTGTAATTCTATACACACCAAATAACCTCATTTTGAATCTTTGTCATATTCTCAGGCGTATTTGTAGGCGTCATTTCGAAGTTAAACAACATTATCCAGTGAACCATACAACAGAAATTAACACACCCACCTGAGCGAAGGGTGCGTTCATTTGTTGTCATGAAGTGAGTCTGTTCTTGGTTTACCGACATTTTGAATTAGTTTGGGTCTACATACTGGTGGCATCCAGGACTATGCTTACCAGTTGTAGGCTATTATTCAGTCTAATTGTGGCGCCATGCTTGTCCCCGCTTATTATATATTTGATTATTTCAGCTGATGTGAGGCGCATATGAATTATTTGGTGTAATGGGGAATGCACTCAGACCCTGAGGTGGCAGGTCAGTCTGATTGCATGCAGTGATGGTGCAGGTGGAATAACCTTAAGTCAAGCGTCACGTTTGATTTGACCAGACTAATAAAGACGAGACAAGGCCATTTTCCCTTTTCAAACCGTGCAGAAAAAGGGACCAATTTTCACAGGGCCACATTGCAAGAATAACATAATACGCAGTCTAGATAACCTAGGCTACATGATTACAATCTGAGAGTCCGCAATTCTACACTCTACATGTTGGAAATATAATTTAGGGGAGTGATATAATAAAAAAAATATTCATGTTATCTATTTTTCCCTAGTTTACAAATGTTTTCCGCGGACTTAAACGACGAACAAATGCCTGCTGCACATTTTGCCTGGTTAACCCAAGACAAGGTGACGTTTTGTGCCCGAGCCTGTCGGTCACGCCGAGATTTTCTATCAATAATTCATTGAGCCGCTGCAGCTTCTGTTCTTCTTTTCGATTCCCCTGCCTCGAGCAGATCACATAATACCTCTCCCCCACCCCCCACCCCCAACCCCTGGCCTCAGAGTTTACCGCCATCTGTAAACCAGTGGTGTTGCGGGGAAGTCTGCAACGCCTTTCTTTCGAATGGTAGGCTACACTCCGTTTTCATTCATAGATAGCCTATGTTGAAAAAACGTTGTTGACAATAGTTCCACAAAAAAACGTTAATAAGCACATAAAGATGGCTGTGTACGTTCGTCAGTCCTGAAATTCTACTGCTCAGTAAAGACGCTGACCACAAGACTTGACTCCTTGCAATAGGCCTACAGTCCCACATAACCTTTTCAACTGAATAATTTAAATGTAATTTTCATATAACATATCAAATTGAAGCCCCAAAAATCAATAGGTCTCAATACAAAATCTATGATCAATGATAATATAGCCTATATAGTCTATAGGCTACATTACTATTTTCATTTAGAAAATGTTTTATGTTCCTTAGGCAAAAGAAAATTAGGTTTAAAAAATTGACAAAAAAGTAAATCTCCATAATTTTCCAAATTAATTTAACCACAATATTTCGCCACCTACAATACCTCTGATTTAGTTCGTTGAATGCTACGTTTAATATATCTACTAATGAGTCATCGAAATGTCTAGCCTGTCTATTAAATAGCATCAATAGGCCTATATTTACATGCTAGCCTATATGGAGTCAGTTGCCCATTTTAAACGGCACTTTTCTGGATTGTTTGAATGGCAACTGAAAGACTAGCGGGCAAAAAAATGACAGAATTCACGAGCAAAATCAACCCACAAAGGCAGTAAACTACAGCGAGGTTATTTTTTTCCTTTGCCGAACAATAGAAAGCTGGTCATGGCTTAAATACATTTTATCGCTAGAGGGGGCAACAGCCTCAGTAAAGGGCGCGCACAGCCTACATGCCGCCTGTTTATCTCGTTTTCAATGCATCTCATGCTTTGAAATGTTCATGCTCATCACAACAACGACCCCGAATTCATTGCAGCCAAAGTGTTTATTTGTCTCACATTCAACCCACACGCGGCTATAAGTCTCGCATCCAATAGTCTTCCTTACATGCAGCTGTGTAGTAACCAGCAACGTTCCATTCATTTGTTTCTGAAACCTAATAATAACATCCACTGAAAAACAATAATTCTATGTTCGTGAACTATTTCAGAGGCGGATCAAACAGAGGAACCATGCTCGTTCAATCATTTTTAAGAAGGCATTACACATGCTTAAAAAAGTGAAAATACATAGCCGCACTGGACATTTCACAACAACTTGCTCTTCACTAAAAGGGTGTTCCGATTGAAATGGATTTAAAATAGGCAGTTGTGCACAAATAATAATAACATATGTTACTACAGAATAATGAAATGGGTTGGAGAGGAAAATCATTTGACCTTGTCATTGATATTGATCGTAATTATTGATCAATAATGATACTACTGTAATTCAAAATAAATTTCACTCATCTCGATCCGAGCGTGTGATGTAGGCTAATGAACTCTGTTTTAGTGGAGAGTATACGAGCAGATGCAACCAGCAGAGGAGTATTTTTTTATTGAAGATACCTTGTCTTACCTGCAAGCCGTAGGGCCGACATCCTCTGAAACTCGGGTTCCTGCAGCCATTTCCACATCCTCCTAAAGGTCTCCCGTCCAGATTTAAGTTTACTCCAAGGTTTGGGGTTCCTTAATAGGTCAGAAAGGGTACCTTGCGAACGACACAGCACCCTCTGAGCGAATATAGCCTGTGGGATGCTATACCGCTTCAATTCAGCCGTGATTCTTTGTGCCACTTCTTTGGTGTTGATCTCTTCAAGCTGCCCCGAGTTGTTACCTTGTGTTCCAGAGGAGGAGGGCGGTCTTTCTCGGTTGGAAGCCAACACAGGCCCGTGGGATTGAGGGTGGCCCGGGTGTCCAGTGTGGTGCATCCCGTTTAAATGTGGCATCATACCTGCCGTGGGGCCACCGAGGCCTCGAGAGAGGTGTTGATCCCCTCTGGCCAGCATGGCAGTGTGGGCATCAAAGTTGGAACTAAGCATCTTGTCATGCCCATGTGTGCCATAGTTGTGGAGGCTCTGCTGGGTGTTATGAATGGAGCCCAAACCATTGCCAAGGGGGCTGCTGGCCAGGGGGGATAAACTTTGACCCATCCCGGTCATGTCCTTATGATAGGGATTGTAGAGGTTGTTCATTGCTGGTAACCCTCTTTCGTCCCGCATCAGCGTAAAACTCCCGCTTACGTTCCCAGAGAGACGTTGGTGGTGGTGATGGTGGTGATGGTGGTGCGGATGGTGAAATTTGTCCGAAACCGTTGAGATGGGGGGTAAGGGTTGAAGTGGAGTTAAAGTGGTGTATGTGCCGCTCATGCCCATCCCGGGTGGGGATGTATCGCACGGCATGCTCATTGCGTGATGGAGCGGGAGAGACAATTCTGGTCGGTACTCCCCGGCTCCATCCAGAATCGTTGCCATGCTGGACACCATCGCGGAACGCGACGATGCCGCAGCCAAATCCTGATGTATCCGCAAAGAAGCCCCTGTGTTCCGATTGTGATGGGGGCTATGACTGTTCATCAAATCCTGGTCATGGCTTACTCCGCCATGCAGATTGCCAATGCTGTCCATTGTCATCTCTGGGTTCATGGCGTAAGCATCCAGATCCTTGGCCAGGCATCGATAGGCGTTATAGGCAGTCTTCATTCAGTCCATTGATCTATTTAATGTTTTGTGCCGGGGTGGGTATTTCCTTTGGTTTTGTAAGGCCTCTCGGGTTTTTTTTTAATAAAAAAATTTACCGATCTCTATCAGACGGGCCAGTGCTGATTCTCCCCATGTCCGAGCCCTCTCCTCCTCCTACGTATTCTGTTTAGGCAGCTGGAGCTGTCCAGGGTGGGCTTGCTGAACGGTCACCCTAACTCACTGGCAGGGGCGTGGACTACTCTGTCACGAGCGTTCGATCTGACCACTCACGTTTGCTCTTTGGCTGGGAGGATCAGGATTGATTGGCTGGTATCCTTAACCGTGTTTACTGGTTCGAGAACCCATGAGTTTAAATGTTTGGTTGAGATTTATACGCATCTCTTGCATCTGGAGTGTAGCCTATGTCAGAAAGTCTGTATCTCTTCTTAACTCTTTGTAACCCTTTACTATCCTGAAACTTAGGTTTTTGTTGCATTTAAGGTTGTATACCTCCAATTGGTATTCACAGTCCGACCAAATACATACTACCCTGTACAACTAAACATTTAATAGTGACATTTTATTATATAGATACGTTGGCTAACCACATTTTAATTTAATGACATTAGGTCAAAATAATATTTGGAAGATATATATATCTCTATTTCTCTCTCTGTTTCTGCCCGAATGCACGCACCCCCCCCCCCCCCCCTCATGTTAACATGACTGTTATCAAATCACATGCCCCATCTTTCTCCCTGTTTAGGCTACTATATATCGCGCTCTCTCTCTCTCTCTCTCTCTCTCTCTCTCTCTCTCTCTCTCTCTCTCTCTCTCTCTCTCTCTCTCTCTCTCTCTTACACACACATACACACACACACACACACATGTTGTAATAGTTTGATTTGTTTACCATTAATCAGCCCCCCCCCCCCCCCCACCACCACCCCTTGTTTTGGTGCATACAAAGATCGAGTTTTAGTGGGCAGTGAGTCCAATCGTAAAACAAATAGTATTTGAGGAAATCAGACTTTAAACTTGTAGCCCCCATCATGGTAATTGTGTCGTCGATGCAAGGCAAGCAAAGATGAAGCCCAGCAGGTACAATATACTGTTCATTCCAATTTGTGGTCTCGTCTGCTGCCAGCTGAAAGTTTTGGAAGAGGCCCTTGCTATAAGGGACCCCCCGCTCCTCCTTTGACAGCTGATCAAAAGAAAAATAGGTCACGCTTTTCAGACTTCTGTCCCTTCGTCCTTAATTACAGTGTCTTTAAACAAAAGCAACATCTGCGCAACCTCCGAACAAAATAGCCTCCAAAAGCAACTGGCATCCCAGAAATCTGTTACCTAAAGCTGTTTAAACCAAATGTGACCAATTATGTTTCTTTTTGTCTCATCTTAATCCAATAAGAATGTCTCATCTCTCCAACTCATACGTTCCTAACTATTTACAAAGGTACTCATAGTATAATAGACTTTTAATATATTTTCCTATAGATGACAGGAACTATTTGAAACGGAGCTATGTTGGCATATCAATTTACAAATCGGTCGGAATTAAGTTTACCTGAATACGTTACTGTTTTCAACAGTGCATAGCCTTTCATATTTCATAAAGAAAAACCGAAGGATAATTCAAATAGAAAATAAATATCTATTAGCCTCGTCATTTTTTTCCGATGAAGAGGTTTAGATTTGGAGTCAAACTCTTGTGAGGTAGCCTATAAAGGCAAGCAAGGACGGTGTGTGCAGGGCAGAAAGATAGTTAAATCTGTCACAGGACAATTGTTGCTAGATGGACATCACGTGTATTCATGTCCATCTACCATCAGCCTTTTAACCTGTTTCTCTATAACTAACGTTATTTTCTGCTTTAAACAAAGAATAGCATGCAACAACATACCAATCTGAAAGTTTATCTGTGGTATAGTTCTAATGAAAAGAAAAGCTAATGTCTGACGACAGGCCTGAATAACTCTGGGTCGATTGGGAATTTTTTTCTTCCTTTTCTTCTTTCATTGCTGTCCTCTCTCGAGCCATCTGCTATGTAAGTGCAGGGTTATTGATTAGAATCATTGTGCTGCAGACCCCATGCTAATCTATACCGTTACTGGCAATCAGTTTGCGCTTTGCTTTGCATCTGTCCCTACACCGCGATCTCCATGACCTAGCATATTTTGGCTATATTCTGTATTTTGGAGCGTTTGGTAAGTATTCGAAATCCCTCTGTTATATATTATATTGTAGCCTATCGCATTCATGGTTTTAAAACGTAATGAACCGCTTATGGATATGTTTCAAAGCAAGTAAGCTCTCTGTGAACGCGGTGGGCCGGGCTCGAGTCCGTTCAGCTTGCATGTTGCTAACGTTTGACAGGAAGCAGGCGAATACACATGCAGCTACTTTTTTTACATCCACATGTGGTTGCATGCAGGCAATATGATTTGTCAAGTTCACATTGTTATAGTTGATACCTCAGTGGATACTTTGAGTTGTATAATGTCATTTAGTCTCAATATGAGTAGACCTATTGTGATAATGTTAGAAGAATTGTAGTTGTTTTGCCTGTGTTTAGGCACAAAATGTGTAGGCCTATTGATCATAAGATATATGTGACAAACATTATGCAGCCTACCATGTATAGGCCTATCTATGGTAGTGCACGATTTTCAAAATGTATGTATGAACAGAATCACAATATCAACAATACATAATTATTATTGGTAGTATCAGCCTTCTAATATTATCATTAATTTCATTATTGAAATGATTGTATTATCCAACTGGCCATGATGCGCCCCAGCCCTCACTTCTACACACACACAAACACACCTCTCTCTTTTCAAACTTACAAACTTGTATTTATTTCTAATGATATGCTTGAAACCGGTTTAGATTGGAACATAGAATGTTTTCCTGATCAGTGTTCAAAATAGATAAGCCTTTTATGTAGGCTACATTTTAAATTTGCATGGATCAAAATTTAGGAATTTACAGAGATCCATTTCGATATTTTAAAATAAATGGCTCCTTGTTTTCTTGATTAGAATGAGATTGTTTCGACAAAGGAACGCATGGAAGGCTTTAACGCGAATCATTAAGGACAAAGTTGACAGCCACTTAGCTGAATTGTAGAAAAGTTTTAAAGAATGTTTTTAAAGGATTTGACAATGAAGAACGTGGAAGTTTGCCAAGTCACACATTTCCCTTAAATTCAAATTTATCTGTAGCCTAATGTGTCTATTTCTAAAATAATTTTGGTCAATTTAGGATGGACTTCAACTTTGAAGTCCTTTTTATCAACACTCAAAAACAATTCACACAACTTATAATAAAGGCAGGGAGGTCTATTCGTAAAGTGCAAAGACACATACAGCCGTAATTATTAACACGGAGGGAAAAGGCTTGTCCTATCAACTCACCATGATTATTTAATGTCCTTGTCTGCGGTATTTTAATCATAACATTTAATGTATTGATTGATCAAAGACAGCGACAGTCAGTGTTGGTTCCTCTTTAACAATAAATCATGCCTGTCATAACATTATTATACATTTCTGAAGAAATAAATGTAAGAGGAAATGTCACCAAAAGAACCCCAAATAAATTGTCTATTAGTTAAAGGCTTCAAAGGCTTCAAATAAACGTTTAGTTTTCCTCTGCAATACTGCAGGTTTACGCCAAGTCTTAGCATGGACAGAGTAGCAGTTAAATATTGAACATAACGATATTTTAGATTTCTGTCCACTATGGTCACTTCCGGAGGTTTTTGATGCTTTGAAGGCCATTCTGCTTTACAAGCTCGTGACATTAGAGCAGAAGAATAGGGGTCACCCAGGATCAGAGGTCATGCCTTGGCTCGAGCCATCTGACCTTTGACGCTTGCATAGCTTACTTACTTTGGTCGTTTTTTTGTTTGTTTATAACAAACGATGATTTATAACAAATTATGATTAAATACGAGGATCGAAATTTAGCTCTGCATTAAAACAAACAAACATCCATGTCAGCCTATATTCACTTGACATCAGTAAATTTGTTTTTAAAAATACAATATATATTTTTTTTTAATTGAATTTGGATACTTTATCGTTCCTATTTTTCGTTATAATCTTCCTGTTATTATAATAATAATAATAATTAATAGCAGTAGGCTAATGGCAGTATTACCATGAATCTAGAATAAACAATCGTTTGAGATTTGAACATTCTTTTTTACCGAGCACTGGGCTATATTGATTATTCGCAGCCTTTCCCGACAAACTGTAAATCTACATGAGAAAGCAGCCATTTTAGGCTGAGTTGATGCTTCTTTGTTATGAATATTCGCTCTTGTGAAGCTTTTATCTTTACCTTGCTTGTGTGTACTCATAACAAACAAAACTGTTAAAGTAATCTTTCCGTTTACAATTTAATAATCTATTCCAGGTAGGCTTCTCAATTTCAGTGTCCCACTTTCGTTCCATGATTCTCAGCATGGACATAAAAACACCGTTCTTCATTTCTTGTGCCCTTTGATCCTTGGCCTTTCACCCCCGCTATCACTGAGAGAGAGACCACCGCACATGCAGCTGACCAGCAGCATACTGGAAAGTGACTACATTGCCTTTAGGCCTCAGATAGGAAAAAAAGGCAACAGCAACAGCTACTACATCAATGAGAATCATGAAATACATTTGGCATAAGAATTGTCAGAGGTCCCAAAGATTGAGATACAGTCATACAAATCAAGTCATATTCAGGAAATAGTCATAGGCTAGTGTCCCACACTCAAATGTTGTTTACTTTTGACTTCTTTGCGTAATTGTAATTTCATTTAGGAAATCATCAAGAAATGGGATGTTATATGCAGCACAGTTCAAGAAAGAAGGTTATGAAACTTTATGGAGACAATTCTATACATTAATAAATATGAACAGTGATAAATATGAAAATGTACATGATCTTAAGAAATAAATACAATAAATATCAACATCTTAGTCTTTTGTCATCACTATTGCCTGATCCGTTTTAGCTGAAAACAGTATTAATAATAACCCATTTTGATTGAGGTGGATGTGCTTGACATGCTTTACATTTGCCTACAATGCTTATATGTTTGATGCAAAAACATGGAATTTGGCACAATAATGCAATTTGTGGAGATCATATATTAGATGTATTTATTTTCTACTGTTGAGTTGCAGTATGTGACCCTCTGTGAGTATATTAACAACCCCATTGGACAAAAATTGCTGTTATCTGGTCAGCAACCTTTATGTGTAAGCATTAAAGGTGGCAAAACCTCACATTGAACCTGGTTGTTTGTCTGTTTCTTAAAGAGTGAGTGAGTCTGATTTTACAGTTGAAAACACACAACAGTGACCCATCCCTATTCATATTTCTCTCACTCAACGTGGAAGGTTGCACTTTCTCCTCGACCCCTTTCTCATCCTCAGCAGGCTTTATTGATTGGCCAGTCTGCTTTGCATAATTTCTGTTTACATTATGCACAGGGAAGGAAAAAAACAGTGTATCCCCTTTAGTTAATTGTGCTGTCAGGGTTGGGACCGAAATGAAGTTTCTCAGGTTTTAAATGAACACGTTGGCAGAGTCCCTGTAATTACTACATCCACCTCACTGTGTTTGCATAATACATAAGGTCTTCCTCTGCAGGACAACCTAACTGGGTCTGTTGGCTAAGATAATGCGGTTTTATTTGGTTGCTGTTCTACAGTAGGTCCATTTGAGGAGAGGAAAACCAAACCATTGTTCTGAATGATACCAAAGAAGATTAATAGGAGGCAACAAGTATTATCATCAGTTGATGTGAGAAATGTTGAAGTCACTAGAGTTGATCTGGATCGGCACTGACCAGGCTTCAGCAGCGAATCCTCACGAATTATCTCTAGCTGGCAATGCAAGAGGAAGTCTCATTTGGCTGCACTCCACAAGCCAGGGACACCGTTAGGTCATGGTGGAAGTGATTCAAGGATTTGAACAGTTACTGATGATGGAATGTTCCAAAATTTGGACTGATACTGCAGCAGTACTTTATGTACTGTTAATGTTAATGTACAGCATGATACAGTTATGAAAAAACAAGTGAGGGGACAGAAAATGTAGTGGTTTCCTTTCCAGTTGAAAGAATATAGGCTACCATACTGTAACTATAAACATATTCCATCATAAATGAATCTAAATGGTTTTAATAATTGTTTTGTGAATACAGAAGAAGTAAAAGGACATACAAAATGGTTGACAAGGATGCTGCATTTCAGGAGCTGAACAGTCGGGCCATATTATGCATGTGCCCCTCCCAACTCTCTGAGGGAGTTAAAGGCCAAAGGTGATTTCATGTGAATAAGCCAGTCATTTTACGTGTACAGGTTTAGGTTGTCAAACCTACAGGTTTGTGAGTGGATGTGTTAATGAAAAACACAGCTGTGTGTTTTAAGGAACTGTTCTGAATCTATGTAAGTAGATCCAACAAAATAAAACAGATTAAAGACAGTACGCTTAAATGATAAACCTGAAATTTATTTGACACAAATCTGTGCACCAGAGGACTCCTGGTGTACAGTAAAAGAATCAGAAAGTGCATTTACATTCACAAGACTTTGAGGGAGGGCAAATGTGAAGATATGTTCTCCACAACTATTAGAACGTCACATTCAGAAAACCGGCATTCAGAACATGGTCGGTCATTAGTTTGTACCTCAACATTCAATGAATTAGACATTAACAGACCATGTACTTCAGACTGACACCATCAACACTTTAGACGTATTATTCCCAAACATCTAATACAAAGATGCAAACATAAACTTGTACAACACATTTGATATTTCATAAACGATGAACAAATTAAAATCTGATACTGAAATTATCACAGAAGGGGAACTCAGACTTCTACTGAACTGAAAAATGAATGACATTTTACAGGACAAAAGAACAATAGGGTAAAAGTGTGATACTACAAATACACAGTACAAATAATTCTACAATCAATGAATCCTCATTGGCTTGCTCTAAGTTCCTGGTGCAAAATCAAATATTGCATGAAATAGTCTGATAAAGAAAAATAAGTATTTGAAAATGGCATTTCAATACACTCCATTTTACCAAGGATTTCAGTGATGTCCAGTGTACTAGACGTGATACATGGGTATATTCTGCCGTCTTAACCTTTTTGTTTTCAGCCAGCCGAGAGAATAAGAGTCATTGCAGAAAACGACAGAACACAAAAAGAAAAGAGTCCACAAGCAGGGGAGCTTCTGAGTCTGTAGGGCTAAACTAAAACATCTTTAGTCAAGGACTGGAAGACAGAGGGAATATAAAAGGATTGATTCTGGAGGCAGGTCAATGAAGCAGGCTTTAATGATTGTGGGTGTTAGAGTCGACTGAAGCCATGTGGAGAGGCGAGTCAGAGGGGAACTGGCTAGTGAATACAAAAAAAACACCCAAAAGATCTTGCTTATACTCGGTGTTGTGCGGGGGTTTGAATATACACATGTGCCACTCTTATCAATACGGAGGCTACTCCAGTGTACTGGACCCCCCGCCCGAGTTAAAATCACTTCTCTCTTTTCACTGAGCCGCTAGACTCGGACTCTGCCGGCGCTGCATGAGATGCCTCCTTTTCTTCTCGATTCCCACAGAAACGACAGGGCTTAGGCGTCTTAACAGTGGCTCAGTGTATTCAACTGTATTTGCAGGGACAGTAGGGAGCGGAACAGCACCACAGTACTGTCACGCCAATCTGGCGCTATCAGGTTTACATCTGGCATTTCAACGATTAAAATGTCAGAATTTCTGTTTCCTTTACATAGGCCTTTTTTTTTTTTGGGCTGGATGGATTGATGGTTGTTCTGCAATGAATCTATACTCTTTGGTTGACTAAGTATGGCGGTAACAGTTACCACTTACCATTTGCCACATACAGTATGCTAGCAAATGCACATGTAAATAACCATTCTAAACTGTTTTTAAAAAGCTGTATGTGGCTCAGGAATGATATATGTTGTATGTTGATAATATGTATTCTTAGCATGAGCTTTCTACTATGCCAGACGGGTAAGAGCCTCTGACACTGCAGAATCCAGAAAGTCACTATGCAAATCAATAGACAGAACAGTAACATTCAATTCAAAACTTGTGATTAATTAGATAAAATGTGCTTTCAAAATGGACATTGAGTTATCAGGAAATGCCACTAACAGTCATCCAATGTAGTCAAATTATGTATTTTTTGTATTTTTGGCATCATTTCTGTGTTAGTTATCCTTAAATCAAGATGAGAACAATATATTCAAGTATAGAATACATAAATAGATATGTATGACTATACAGGTAGGATATCTGAATATTCTTACTAAAATCAGCTTCATGAAGAAACAAAGTATAACAAGGACAACCAAACAACACTTCAACTCTGAAACAGGACAAGAAAAATAGCTTTTTGAAATCAGCTTGATTACAAAAATAGTATATTTCTTTCATAGACGCCTACCTTCCTTGATGTGAAATCTGAAACGGCTGACTTGAACTTCACCCGAATTTCACTTACGGTATATGACCAAATCCCAAACCTTTGACATAACAAGCGCCATGGCTGGCACCATAATGGATAGCTGCATGTTCCCAAAGTTAGACTTGATTTACATACAGCACAGCTGGTTGAACGCTCCTTCTAGACAGCCCCAGCGCCATCCCTGAGGGCATCATCACATGTACTAATGAGACAGCACACTGTGCATTACAAGAGCACACATACCGATGAGCTAAGACCCCTATGTAATATACACGCACATATGGACTCTAGACTTTTATAATGTAGGTTATTCAATGTGAAGCACGCAAGTCGCACACACATACACAGGCTTTGAGATATAGGAAGTCATTCAATTCTAAAAAGAGGGAGTTGGTGGCAACAGACTGCCTTACTTTCTCTGAATAGAAAGAAAACATCTGGATTCGAAGATTTGTCATCTCGGATGGTCGGTTATGCATATAATTGAGAGCAAAGATCCAGGAATAAATCTGCCAAGCTGCTGGAAGATGTGGCGGAAAGGTCTGTTTAACTTCATACAATCCTCCTACCACCTGAGTATGGGAACCGCAAATTCATGAACTCTCTCTCTCACATCATCTTTTCTGTCCCTTTCAAGCACATGAGAATTCATTCATACACTGCGTTTACCATCTGCATACTAAGTCATGTCCAGCTGATTTTCTACTTGCATGCCATTTGGTCCCACAGCTACTGTAGGTATCTTTAAGGTGACCTGTTGTTTTTCTTGTGCTTGTTGAATGATATTTGAATTATTTACTGATATTGTTTGAGAATGTGAAAACCCACACCAACTGAAACCTCCTGAGAAAAACCAATGGAGCCCAATACCCTTTTCTCATCACTACAGACAACCAGCCGGCTCCAACCCACAAAGACAGGGAATAAAAACCTCTACAGCCCAAAGCTCTGGTAAGAGTAAAAAAACTGCGAGTTCACTTATAGATGTACATCTAACTGAATACCATCGCTGCAGTTGTGCTGTAGCGGGTTGAAAAGCGCGAGAGAGGCAGCAATATAGCCAGCCAAAGGTCACAGCCACGAACCCCCCTCCCAGGACCTTGGGATCCCAATGGCAAAGAAGCTAGGGGTGGCCTGGTGCAGCGGGCTGGGCTGGGCAGATGCATCCAATGCACTCCAACCTCCCCCCCCCCCACCCGCCCCTACTCATAGCCGGAGCGTCTTAGGCACAGTGCGACAGCGTCAGCTTCAGGAGGCCCTCCGTATGCATCTTGTAGAGGAGCTTGAATTCTGCGGGCAGCTGGTGGGACTCCTGCCACTTGGTGGTGAACTTGGTGCCTTTCTTGTCGTAGTAGTGGTAAGGCAGCTCCTTGCCCGTGTTGGGGTCCCAGCCGAAGGGCCAGAAGCCGTACAGGTGGATCTCGTCGCACATCGACGACGCCAGGGTGTACATGAGGATGCCTGTGCTCAGCCGTTTGGGGGACAGCTGCTTGGTCTTCCAGTACCTGGACACACAGACAAGGAGAAAGGCCTTGTGAGAACGCCAGACATGTTCGAACAATTTAGCAATACAGTTGTGTTTGTATTGTTTATTTACAGCCGCTATTGAAAGCTATATTTCTTCATGGTCCTTCACATCAATTATTTCCGCAGGGAATTATAAAAAAGCATAAGGTGTCTGTGTTAGGCTTAGTTGGCTGATATATTTTGTTTTATGAGCTCATCTCTTTACAGGTGGTTGTTGTGGTTTCATACTTTGTACATTTGCTTGTTAGCTTTTCATTCTGGGGAAATCTATGGCTTTTTATTAGGGTCCACCCAAATGAAATACATACATTTATAAAACAGAAGGTATACATTTTCTGAAGCCTGTGTGATAAATGTATTTCAATTCCCTGTAAGGAAAAAGAATGACATTTACTTTAGGGGCCTCCATCTAAATTTCAGGATGACAAAATGACAACATGCTCCTTCTTTTTATATACTGGTGCATAAACATAATACAAACAATGAGTTATATGATTGTAAAGTTTAAAACCATGTTTTTGTAATCATGTATCCCTGACTTCAGGCTAAAATGTCACACTGGGATCACAAGGGTGTTTTCTTGGTCTAATGGTCCATTACCTGGCTTTGGCTGTCTAGCTGGGCTCATATCTGTATTACGTTGAGAACCAATTTGGCTGTTGAAGCTGTGTCACATCTACTGACATAAAAACGAAAATCGCTCTTAACAATACACACTCAAGGTGTCTTAAGGTAGACTGAGCCTCTTAAATAGAGTAATTCTGTCCGAGCAGGTCGCTTTAATGGGATTGAGGGAGATTACAGTGCATTCAGTTCCTTCTGCAGGCAACAGTGAACAGTAGGTTAAGCTCCTCTTCACATGTCTCTGCGCCATACCATTCCCAAATATCCTCCGTTTTATAATCCCTGTCTCACCCTCGAAATCTCTCCCTCTCCATACAACACAGCTCAATGAAAACCTGGACACAGCCAGGGAGTCATGTCAGCATTCTATTCTAGTCACTAACAGGAAGTATCATAAACCAGGAGTCCTTGTTGTCCATCTGCTGTCTATGTTTGATATTGTGGATGCCCATGTGAAATAAGTCAACACATTTGAACTATTATTGGCAGGGGGTATGGAGCAATCATACGGGCTCTCAAGACAATGCTTGCATAGATTTGAAGTATTATTATTATGCATGCTGCATCATTTTTTCTATCGTTATTATTATGCTGGTTAAATAAGTCGACGCAGACATAAAGGGGAGACGATCAGACTCACTTGTTGACGTACTGCATGATGTTGCCCGGCCACGCCAGCTGCACCTTCAGCTGCCCCCGGTGCTCCACGAAGAAGTCGACGAGCGTGCGCGTCACGGTCGCAGACGTGTGGAAGAAGAAGGCGGGGATCCACAGGATTGCGCCGTCCAGCTTCTTCAGGCTGAGGAAGAAGTTGTTGCGGTCCTGGATGGTCAGAAGGTTGTTGTAGTACTTCTCCAGGATGCTGGGGTTGAAGGTCGTCATGTTGGTCCTCCGCCCGACGTCCCTGCGGAAGATTTCGGTGGGCGCAAAGTTGCAGCGGAAGACAAAGTCGAACTTCTCGATCTCAGCGCCGCACCGGCTGCCCGTGAGGATGCCGCTGTTGCCCACCACGGCGCACACGTTGTAGTGTTTGTTGAGGACGGGCGAGGCCTCGGGGAGCAGGGACTTGAAGTTCTCGCCGATGGAGAACACGTACTTGTGGCTGGAGTAGTCGTAGTGCATCAGCTGGCCCACGCGCACGCCACCGCGGGTCAGGGTGAAGTTGTGCGCCACGTCGATGTACTGGGAAATCTCCTTCCTGGAAGAGGCAGAGAGGGACGGTAAATGGCAAAACGGACGTTTCCAACCGCGCACCGTTAGTTGCCTCTGCTAGAGGCTTCGTCGCATCTTACCATTTGGAGAATATTACACCCTTCATTTGATTTCTGCAAGGATCGTCCATGTTCTCTCCGCACACAGCATATGACTAGAATCCTAGAATGTTCTAGAATGACTAGAATGTTCTTCTACAGTGACTCATGGTGTCATGGCGCTTCGTTGACCCTGCGGTCCCTCACCTCTGCTCCACAAAGGCGGATCGGTTGTAGCGCCACTTGGAGGCGTTCTCCTGGAGGCCCTCGTTCAAGGCGTTAGTCAGGGGGGTGAAGGCTGGGTCCAGGTACTTCATAGCCAACTGAGACCTGAGGGGAAGACAGTGAGGTTAAGGTTAGGGATCAGGTTAAGAATTCAGTGTTGTACCGGGAATAACATATCTATTGGTTCTAGAAGGTGTCTGAATCCAGGTCGCCTTCGGTGATCCTGGTATCTAGCCTTAGACCAGCAGGAAAGCTCTTTGGTCCAAGGGTGGCCTTGTTAGCCAAGTCCAAAGATCTTGGCTGTATCTGTGTTTAGAGCTAGTAACATGTTTTTGACCCAGCATTCCTCGCTCAGTGGCACTGCTGCCAGCTTTGGGCAATGCCAACCCAGCAGGCACTCTTCAGACCACACTGAGAACCAGCTGCTCAAAGCCATCCTGCTTAGTTACAACTTCCCTGTCAGGGTGGAAGTGTTGGAAAGGAGCAAAAGGCTTTGATCTGGGCTGTTGCCATTTCCAATGTCTCCATGATTTGTGTGTTTCTGTGGGGACAACGGTGATCATGTTTATGATTAATTAAAAATATAAAATATTTAAAAGAAGAAAAAAAAAAAGTTCTTAATATTCCGTTGTTTTCACCCTTCTTCATGTGTAGACAAAACCTTGGTTGTTAGTCTAATATCTGGCCTAGAAAGCGAAACAGTTAATAACAGATGGAGGCATTGGTTAGGAACTGGCCAGATAGTAGGCTCCGCAAAATGGCTCCTTCCACATAACCTTGGCTGCAGCAACAAAGGGGGAATGATTACAGGGAGGAAATGAATCTAGCACTCGTGTAAATCAGAACCAAGGACAGCTCCCTCGAGCAGTCAGTGACCATGGCGTCAGAGCGGCGCGTTCACGACCTCAGCATATGGCCTCGGAAAGAGCACAAGTCAGAACATGCGCTCTGCTTGTTTTCATGTCGGGGATTAAATGATGCCCTCTTTCCACAGGGTGGGCTGGTTTGCTATTCACACAGCAGTGCTAGGATTTCAATTAAAACAACCCGAAAACGCAGTGTTCTTGCCTATAACCCAATTAAAAAATGGACAATAGTAGGCTAGCTTACTGGTTTAATGAGATTTATAACCCTGATGTATGATTGAAGATATCGACAGAGCTTTCAAATGTGTAGGCTTCTGTACAAGTGAAGGCCTTTGATTTGTGGCGCACAATATCACCCTCAGTCCATTGAGAAACACTATTTTAACTATTATGTCGGAAATACGTAATAAAACACAATATGGGCTAGGCTACATTTCAAAAATGCATGTTCAAAGATACAATCTACAAAAAACACTTACCTAAATCCTGCATGGAACATGTACATCCGTGGTCCCCCCGAATTTGCATATTTGGGGGTAGTGAAGAGAAAATCTTTTTTTATTGACACGTAGCTTATCAGTGACAATATGAGCAAAGCAACACTGAACATTATCAGACCCAGCGCGCTTGCTATGCGGACCATCTTGCCGTGCTGTTGACATTCCCGGCTGTAGTGAGACGACAAGAAAGGCTATGCATTCATCAGAGGAGGCGACATGTTTAGGAGGAGGGTGTCCGTTGGCATCACATATCACATTTCATAAGCAGAGAAGCGACCGGCTGTGGCTGAAATGGCTAGTATGGTTTGTTTCTGATCGCGTGGATTCTCAATCTCTCTCCCCGCAGCTCCGGCCATTCCGTATCCCCACCGAGAAGACGGATGCGATTGGAATCATGCCACGGCAAGATGCACGCATTTCGAATCTAATTAATTAACTCCATCGGATGCTTAAAGGAGACCTCACCTATCGACCAAATCAAATACATAAACATCCGGTGTTGAGGTGGAGCCTTTTTGTCTCGAAAGGTTTTACGGGTTTTTTCTGCAGCCGGGAATAGATGGCATGTTGTGCATATAAGCCTCCAGCCTTATTGCGTTGTTTTGGTGTTTAACACTGGCACAGTATTTCAGGGATTAGGTACAGTCACGGAGTTTACAACCTGGCATCTCAAAGACATGCAATGTAAACTTTACATTACCTAAGTTGTCTATTATTATGTGAACATTGTTATGTTTACTGCAAGCTATAGCTCAAATGCTCACATGTCTGGTTGTTCAATGCAGGATGCCTTAAGTTGACCAGTAGTCACTTGGTGCTTGTGTTGCTTTTTGTGCTCTCCCCCAACATAAACACACACCACACACATACACAAACGTGTCACCTGACAAACAAGGTGTTTCACACAAGCCCATCTCCATTTCTCACCCCCTTGAAATGCTGTGGAGAGGCAGTACATATTCCTCTGGGCTTCATCTGTTACGCATCTTAGCTGATTCTGGAGACAGACACGGTACAACAAAGTGGCCCTTTATACTCAGTCTGAAATGGCCAGTGACATTTCAGAGATGACCTTTCCAGTCGTGTCAGTTCCCCGAGGTCGTGTCACCCTCATTCCAGAAGGTTCTAGGGAGCCTCTGTCTCAGAACCATGTTCAACCCCAAGCATGTTACACCCCGCCAACCCCCTCCCCCACCAACCCCTTCACTCCCTGCCGACCACACTCCCAAACCCTGAATGACAACCCCCAGTTTCATTGGAAGTGGTCCCATGGTTCTTTCTACAGTCAAACAGGGGGGAAATGGCTCTGTCGCAGACAAGACGCCTGGTGAAACCCTGTCTCCACGTCCTCCGCCGACGGACGGACCACATCGTTAGATAAGAGTGACGGAGAGAGAGAGGAGGGGTGGTGCCATGGTAACCGGGAGACGGGTCGAAAAGTGATACTCGCAATGTTCTGGAAGCCAGAAGTGAGATCTGGTATGCTGATAGAAGCAGATCGGGTTCAACAGGGCTGTAGATACCGGCACAGCAAGGATAGCTTGATCTCAGGTGACATCACCTTTGGGGAAATTCCAACACGCTAGCTCATTAAAGAAAGAGGTGGAGATTGAATTGGCAGGTCAGTTCAGCAGTCTTATGAGCTGTTTGCGGCGGAAGGGTTAGCGCCAGCGCAGTCCGCTTTCCCTCCCGCCTCTCTCTCGTTCCCTTGCTCTCTCTGTCGGACTCCGTTCTTCTCTTGTTCTCTCTGTCTGTCTCTATCTTCCGCCCTCACCGCTCTCTGTCTGTCTTTCACTCTCACGTGTTTTCTCGGTCTTTCTCCCTCTTTCTCTCTCTCAGCATGGACAGGCGAGGCCTACAGGGAGGCGGGGCCGGAGCTCTATTCAGGCCATCCACACTTTTACCTCACCTCCCCTCTCCAATATCTCCCTCTCCCCATTGCTCTCCTTCCCCCCTACCCTCTCTCTCTCTCTCTCTCTCTCTCTCTCTCTCTCTCTCTCTCTCTCTCTCTCTCTCTCTCTCTCTCTCTCTCTCTCTCTCTCTCTCTCTCTCTCTCTCTCTCTCTCTCTCTCTCTCTCTCTCACATTGCTTGGAAAAAGGAATGAACAAATACAATTTTCTTTTATTTTGATTTGACACATGTCCCCCCCCTTCCCACATACACACACACACAGAAACACACTCTGTCGGGAAATAACGGTCTTAACACACTCCACAGCTAGGGGTCTTGGTTAGTAGAGTGATTCAGGTGACTTAAACACGTTTCAGTAAAGACCAACAGTCTGTAACACACATGCAGTGGGAATACATGTTATTTCCATCATTATCATTAGGACCATTCTGACAATCAATGTATCAAATGTATTGGAAATGGTCTAGGCAGGTTCCTAAATAGGAATTTCCGAAATTAAGATAATGCCTAATTATTAATCAATGAAAACTGCCTGACAACTGAGTCATGATATCATGTATTTCTATCGAATCGAGCACGAGGAACAAAGCAGAAATAGAATGACAAGGCTGGTTCCCAGAAGTTTGTGTGAGTGTGATGAAAGCCATCATGGAATAATGAAATCCATACAAACATGTCTACTGTACAGAAGCACCATGTCCTGCTGGGGTCCATTAAAGAGTCCTGTGTGCTGCTGAGCAGGAAGTATTATGAGGGGCATAATATGGATTTCTCTTAATTCAACACATTTTCTGGCTCATGCAGTCAGATTCACACACACACACACACACACACACACACACACACACACACACTCTCTCTCTCTCTCTCTCTCTCTCTCTCTCTCTCTCTCTCTCTCTCTCTCTCTCTCTATCTCTCTCTCTCTCTCTCTCTCTCTCTCTCTCTCTCTCTCTCTCTCTCTCTCTCTCTCTCTCTCTCTCTCTCTGTCTCTCAGCATGGACAGATGAGGCCTATGGGGAGGCTGGTCCAGAGCTGCATTAGGGCCATCCACGCTCCATGGCATATGCCAGATAGGTTCTGTGCTCAATGGGCCAGAAGAAGAGGTTGCAATCAAATTGCCGTGAATCGTCCATTAGCCGATTTGGGTTAATGACCTGGCCAAACTGCTTCATGGCCAAATTGGAGACAAACAAATTCTAAATGTGTTTCCACTCCTGTCAACAACATGGAGCAAAACAAAGCTACAGGTCGCTCAAAGCGTGTGTTTCTACTTAACGTGTGAAATCTGTGTTACGTTAGTGCTCACCTTTCTCAAACTGTCAAATAGCTTCTCTTTTTTTTCATGGTTTAATGGCTTGTACACGGCATAAGCATTAGCTGGAACGCTGCCTTCACCAGAGACGACAAGAGCCAAACAAACGTATGTGAGGCCTGAGTGGCGCGAAATTGATCATCATCTTTTCCTAATCATTCACATTGTTCCGTAGCATAGGAAAAAGAAGACAGCTTTAAATCTGCACACCTCTCGTGAAAAGACAATTAATAATCAATCGCCTGTCTGTCGATGGCAGGCCAGCAGGAGATGAACAGCAATGCACTGGGTTTCATATTTGTGGAATGGGCAGCGTTGCCTTTGTCTCAATCAAGAAGCGTGAAATTGCAGTTCTTGTACTTAGCGTAGCCCACTGTACAAAGGCCGTGCCGTCAGCTGCCGAGTGCCAATGAAGAATTTCTTATACACACACACGCCAAGTACATGCACACACACACATACGCATCCTCGCTTTCAGGAAATGAGTAATGCATGACATAAATACTTGCTGTTTTACATATTCTAATTAGTTTTTGCAGTGGAAACCAATCACTTGATGAGCTGGGGGGAGGTCGGCAGGAGAGAGAGGGAGGACCCGGGGGGGGGGTCTCCTGGGTGCCCAAGTGTCACATGACTGCAGATGTTGTGGAGAGGTTATGGTTGGGTTCACGGTGTTGCTGTTATCATTAACACTAATACTGGACACTATTCACGTTCACAGCTGTGTGCTGATTATGTAATTTAACACCTTTTTAAATTGTTTTTCATTGTTTACGGCATTTGATAATTCCTCCTGCAAGGTCACATTGAAGAGCAAAGATCACACAACATCCTGTGGATTCTGGCTAAATTGAGTTCCTGCAGTGCTTTGTTATTTCAGGGGTAGAGCCTCGGTATCGAATATGAGACGAAAGATACCGAGAAAGGGCATCTGTCATGGTTTGAAGGAGACAGGTCAAATGAACTGGGCTATGGAGCCGGAGAGTGGATGGACAGGGCCTTGAAGCACTGGTTCCTGGACTAAAGGCTGGCTATTTTTGATGGAACAAGGGGGAAGATGAATGGGGACATTAGGTGTGTGGAGATGGTCCTGCTACCATACTCTCCTACACTCCCCCCCCTCCCCCAACTCCCTCCCTCCTTCCCCAAACCCTTCCGCCCCTCCCTCCACAGTGATATATGACTGAGGGGGGTCAGTCACCGTGAGACCACTGGGGGAGGGGGGTTATGAGGGGGTCTGGGTGGTGGGGGCAGTGCAAGAGGGGGACAGTGGACGCACCGGCTGGCCGCTGAGAGTGGTGGTTGCTAGGCAACGGGGCTGACCAGGGAGCGGTGCCCCTGATTGCAGTCACTCCGGATCAATTTCCGCGTGCGTGGAGCTGACCAGTATCAATCACCCTGACACAGAGGGGAAAAACTCATTCATTAAATGAGTTTGGGGGCCGGTGGAGGACAGAGAGACTGAGAGGAGAGAGAGAGAGATAGGGAGAGAGAAAGAGAGAGAGAGACAGACAGAGATAGAGAGAAAAAGAAAGAGATAGGGAGAGAGAGAGAGAGAGAGAGAGAGAGAGAGAGAGAGAGAGAGAGAGAGAGAGAGAGAGAGAGAGAGAGAGAGAGAGAGAGAGAGAGAGACTGACGGAGGCGAACGAGAGAAAGATAGAGAGAGAAGGAGAGAAAGGGACAAAGAAGAAGTTCACAACACAGTCATAGTTAAAAACAAGTCAAAGGACACATAAATCTCCCGGGACACACTTTTACATTTTGTTGTTGACGGTGTCAATGAGTTTGAGAACAAGACTGATGGACGTGAAAAAGGCTGTTGAAGTACTTTTGTATCCAACGATTATTCTGAGTGCACGTCAAAGGGGTCAGTCAGGAACTCTCTCGACAAACTGACACACACGTACACACATACTCATTCACACGCAAACAAGCACAAAAACAATGTACATTTCAGCCAGATCTTGAAACGGCTCTCACCAGATGAAACTACAAATCAGCTTGTGATGCTTCCAGCTGAGATCTTGGAGCCCCCTGGACCCCCAGTCCCCAGACGTTCTCTGACAGCCCCGCATCATGTCAGGCACCACACGCATGCGAGCGGTACAGGCATCCCATCAGGCCTCAGCCCTGAACGGTATTGAACAGACCTTCTGCAACGAAGAAAAAGAGCCCCGTCTCATCAATTAGAATGAATAAGGACTACATTCAGAACGAGCGGCAGAGACGAAATGAGAAATTACGTGGCATTGACTGGTTCTGCACTTCATTTCTGAAATGTAATCTCATTTTTTATGAGTAGGGGAGATGGAGAGGAAGGCCCCTGGTGTACAGTGGAACCAGGTTTGACGAGGAGCATGCCTTCAGAGCCAATCCCCGACGATCGCCAAGAATTACATTTCGGAGCAGGTGGGAAGGAAGGTTAGGAATAGGTTGCTCCGAGGTTTACAGCCTGTTTCGCTTCACCGGAGTTTAACGTGCCTAACCGGAATAAATTAGTGTACTTGTTCAAATCCCACACTGTATGAAGAAGAGTCACTCTGAGTCAATCTCTCTCCAAGCCCCCCCCCCTCTCTCTCTCTCTCTCTCTCTCTCTCTTTCTCTCTCTCTCTCTCTCTCTCTCTCTCTCTCTCTCTCTCTCTCTCTCTCTCTCTCTCTCTCTCTCTCTCTCTCTCTCTCTCTCTCTCTCTCAGACTCTCTCTTTTGTCTCTCTCAGCCTCTCTCTCTTTCCCACTCTCTCTGTCTGTCTCTCTCCATTCAAACATATATAGCTTTATGACAGAACACCCTCCCTCCTCCAGCAGGTATAGGAGACACACAGCCCTGTGCTTTACTGCGGGGCTATTAAGGTTATTAATAACCTTAGAACCATTAGTGTCTGGCTGAGCTGACATTGATTGGACAAGTACCCCAGATGAAGTATTGTATCAGTGTGTTGTGATAGCTGTAACGAGAGCAGCGCCAAAGCCTTACTTTGTGACATAGAGGGATACATCTGTGGACAGCAAAACCCTCAGCCCACCTACAGATGGGTTATTAAAACGAAATAAACCGTTGTAAAATGTTTTTTTAATAACGGATTTGTTATTTTTCTTCTTTAACTTTCGAATGATTTTATTGGATTTTTTTCAACTTCCTTTCCTGGTTTGATGGCCTGGCCTTTGTTGTTGTTTTTTCCTTCCAAACGTTTTATTAATTGATGATTTGTCTTAAGAGATATGAGAGGCGGGCGCCACAGACATCTCATTCTAAAGCTGAAGAAAAAAGAACAGATGGGCCTTTGCATAACTAACCTCCAAAAATGTCTTACCATTCATGAAACAGAAAGTCGCCATTCAAGGAAATTGAATTTATAAAAAGATGATAGTCAATATCCCTCCAGAAATGAGCTTAGACATGGGCTCACTGCGCTTTAGCCTTTTGAGTTTGCGGCCGGTTTATCCATTGACTAAGCTACTGTTGGTATCAGTTCTCCTGTCACTTGGTCCCATTAGTTAACAATGGCCAATGGCTGATGTATTTACGATCCCTCTGTGTGCCTTTCCTTTCTTTGATGAGTACGTTATCACATTCCAACAAACCCCGCCACCCCACCCACCCATATCCATGTCCCCCACCCCACCCACACCTTCCTCTGTGATAAGGCCACAGCGTTCGTCTCAGAGCTATGAGCAGCTCGATAACACGAGGAGAGTGGTGAAATGGCTGACTCAGACTCTTTGGGTAAACAGGTGAGATGTGAGTGAGCGCTCGTATAGCCTTATCTGGGTGTCACTGGAAAACACACGCAGGCACACACGCTCGCACACACACGAAGACACGGTGACATGGTCACACAGAGACACAGAAACACAGAGACACACACACGTGGATACCGAGACACACCCGTGGATACAGAAACACAGAGACACATATATATATATATATATATATATATATGTAACAGACGTGGTCTTGCAAGCTCCGTCAGAGGTATCGGGCCTATGTTCGTCCCGCACTGGGTTCGAACCTGCCACCTCTGGCTTCCCAAGTGCCACCACTACCAACTACGCCAACGAAAAGCTAGCAATTCGTTGACGCGGGTGGCCTGTTACATACTTGAGGAGTGAGTTTCACCGATACACACCGGCTACATATATACACACAGACTCGCAGACACTCAAGAATACTGACGTTGAAAAACAGACGACATGAACTGTGAGGAACTAGCTTTCTGAAGGTTTAACTTAGGTCTTAACACCTAGGAATCACACCAAGTTCTATTGTGTGAATAAAAATCCCAAATAAAGCAATATGGGTAATTGATCTCTTCATTGATGTGCCTTATTTTAATATATTTTAGTCTGACTGTATATTTACATATTTTTCTCTCTTTTTAGTGTTTTTTTATTGTAATTATGTGGAAGGAGGACATTGCGCTATAAGAATTTCATTGTACGGACTAACTTTGTTAAACCGTATACATGACAATAAATATCTTGAATCTTGAATATGGGTAAGATAAGGTAGCTCCGGTAAGGTAACTTCTCCAAAATATCTTACTACCCAGAATGTCAAGACAATTTTGGCTTAACAATGCTGGCCAAACAATAACACACACTTGTTATTTACAAGAAAACACAGTGTTATCTCTTACTCACTGTCGTACAATGCTAACTAATCAAACCCTTGTTGAAGGCATCAAGTGGATATGTCTCTGGTGTTTGGTGAGTTACAATGGCACAGTGAATTCCATTGCCGATTCCATTGATAGCGAAACAAGAACTTCTGATTGAGCCTTTAGATCAGAAGGAGCCCTCACACTCATCCTGCCTCCTCACCTCCTCAGCTCCTCACCACCTCACCACCTCACCTCCTCATCTCCTCAGCTCCTCACCTCCTCACCTCCTCAGCTCCTCACCTCCTCAGCTCCTCACCTCCTCACCACCTCACCCCCTCAACTCCTCACCTCCTCAGCTCCTCACCTCCTCACCTCCTCAGCTCCTCACCTCCTCAGCTCCTCACCACCTCACCTCCTTAGCTCCTCAGCTCCTCACCTCCTCACCTCCTCAGCTCCTCACCTCCTCAGTTCCTCACCTCCTCAGCTCCTCACCACCTCACCTCCTTAGCTCCTCAGCTCCTCGCCTCCTCAGCTCCTCAGCTCTTCGCCTCCTCACCTCCTCAGCTCCTCACCTCCTCACCTCCTTAGCTCCTCACTTCCTCACCTCCTCACCTCCTCAGCTCCTCACCTCCTCAGCTCCTCACCTCCTCACCTCCTCAGCTCCTCACCTCCTCACCTCCTCAGCTCCTCACCTCCTCAGCTCCTCAACTCCTCAGCTCCTCACCTCCTCACCTCCTCACCTCTCAGGCTGACAGTGTGAAGGGGAAAGCCTGGCGTGAAGTCTGTTTCCCTCCCTCACAAGGACATGCGAATGTGCCTTTGCGTGAGGAAGATGGTGTGTGTGTGCGTGTGACAGGTAACCTCGAGTGCGTACATGCGTGCAGACACCTTGCCACAGCCGCATCCTCTGAAATATCACCCCCCCACCCTCCCACACCCTCCCACACCCCCATCCCCTCTGCATCCCCTTCGCTTCTGACCCGACGCAGAGTAATGTGAAAAGATGATAAAGTATTGATTTCTTCAGGTTTTTTTCCCCTTTCTGAATATTTGACAAGTAGACACCGGGCTGTCAAGGGGTATACATTGCCATCCTGACCGCGAGTAATTAGCAATTGAATTATACGTGCACCCATGTGGCTCAGTCCTGGCCGTTACCCGCTGACGAAAGTGAGCGCTCCTATTAACCTCCCCGAAGGCCGGGAGTGGCCCCTGCCAGGCCCCGCTCACAGCTGATCACTTCCTCCCCATAAGGCTTCCTTCTAGCTCCTTCTTCTGGTTGAAAGATGGAGCCTCTGGGTTCCCCTCATCATTTTTTTTCTGTAACCTCGAACATTAATGTACCTTTCTAATGTGTGGAACGAGATCTTGGGTAATTGAAATCCATAAATAAGTAATATGTGAAGCCCATACAAGGAGAGAGAGATAAAGGTCTGGATGTTCTCGTTCACGTGGTTAGAAATAATAGGTCTTTCTGCTTTTCCCTACTCATAAAGACACAGTTCCAGAGGTTTTGTTGAAGCTTCTATAGTGCCACAGAGTGCTCAGTGTCTGAGTTGACATGGGTGTTTTCAACCTCTTACGCCCTAAAAGAAATATGCCATCTTCCAAACCATTAATGGGCATTGTGTTGTGGTTCTTGGAAGGTGGTGTTTTTTTTGGGTTTGGGGTTGGGGGTGGAAGGCGGTGGAGGTTAGGATAGTGGGGGTCAGGAACTGGTCATGTGACGCCTGTCAGATCTAACCATGTCTTCATGCCTAAGATAAAGCTCTGCTTAGAAGGACATTTCGAAAAGAGAGCAAATAAACTTTTGACTTGTCCGAACCTCTAATCGGTAGGTTGGATGATGATTAACCAGTGCAAGGCACCAAGCCTGTATTCACGGATTCAGGAGGGCTCCATCTCCTCCACACTGACATGTTGACTCACATTTGTCCAGGCATGAAAGAGAGCAGACCTGAGTGGCATGTATGTTTGCTGCGTTCACACATCTCATTGTCTGGTTGGCTGGCATGTACACTACATGTTGACTCGCACTGAATCAATCAGGCCCTCTCTTCAGATAATCGCTGAATACCTTAAGGGCGGACTACAGCATGAGTCAAGAGTGTGCCCGTGGCCTTTTTGCATACAGTGACCCCGTTCACTCAGATCATCATTTCAGCACCAGGAACACTGGCGGCCATTTTGTGACCGTTACGCGGATACGAACGCCGGCTAAAGAATTGTGAAATTGATGATGATTGGTTGGACCCCCACGGTCAGAACTGTCTGCAGGTGGGGTCTCGCCACCCTGGCCCGGATCAGCGAGTGACAGCTGTCACACGCTTTTATGACACGGCTTAGCATTTTGAAAGTGGAAGAATTAAAAGAGTTCATGTTTTTCGCTGATCTCGGGCGCTTATCTTGCTGTGTAAATATTGTTGCTTCTCCTTGCTAAGCCGTCTCCAGTAATCCTCCCCGCAGCTCAAAGGGCTGGTGACGAGGCAGGGACGCTGACACACGGGTCAACGTGACTGTCTGGCCTGCCTCAGATGGTGCTCGCATACCTACGGACATGTCATCTTATCTTTCTTACCCCACATCCCCCCTCCCCTGGATATCTCTGATACAGGGTGTGGAAATGTCATGCTCTCCTCTCTAGCCAACCCCTCCCTTTTCACCCTTTCCCCATTGTTGCTGGTCAACAACAACAAATGATTGGGAGTAGATTCAATCACTGTGATTGGATGTTTGGCATTTGGGGCCTCTGGGATAGATGTTTAGAAGGTTGAACCGTGTAGCTGGCCTCATAACATTCAAACAAAAAATCCAACATTTTGATGGAGTACTTAATCGGAATATAGTAACGTTTCGTTAGAAACCGTTGACAAACGACAATACAACCAACAGTTTACAAGTACAACTTGAGCAGTGACTCAAATATCTCTTTTCTTGGCTCACGTCTCAAAGAACCGCAGCATTCCCGGCCACAGCAGCCTATGTAGATCACAGAGCGGCCGGCGCAACCCACCGTGTGGTGCTTGTCATTAGAGGTGCCTGAGGGACACTCTCACACTCTGTGTGTGAGTCGGACAGACAGACACACCCCACCATCCCCTCAGTGTAGTCTCTGAAGTGTTATGATATATGTTTTCCTGCTTGGCGGCAGGCTCTGGCTAGCCTCATGTTGCTGCCCTTCAAAGAGGATGTTGATGGCGGCGTGTTTCATTAATAAGTAATTGTGTGTTGTGGTCGGGATCTCCACGAGGAGATTAATAAGTGCATGCTGCTAATATAGGGGGGAGGAAGTCACACAGCCAAACAGGTTTTTACCTTGGCGGAAATTAAAGGGGCGCTACTCTTTTTTTTGCTGTGGTGAAAAATGAAATAGATTACTAATGCTTTATGCAGACGTTTTGCCATTAAAAATTAATAGTGTAAGCATCCATGTTTTTTTATTTTATTTTCTTCTCAGGCCAACTCCTCCAGGACTGTATACACACTATATACACACTAGCAGCTCACGAGCTACGGCTAACATCAAGCTTACACAAGGCCCAGTACAGCCCGTGTCTGTCTCTCCACACCTCCGTGGAGGGGGCTGTGTTCGGCCACTTTTCCGCTGTCCTCTCCCCCACCTCCGCGGTGTCGGACGTGGGGGTCCAGCCCCCCGGAGACCCCTTTCCTCATGCTGGAGATAGATGGTCCCAGCCCAGCGTGGATCCCATGTCCCCTCCAGAGGCCAGAGGTAGCGGGAGGAATAGTTAACCCCCATGTCCACAGCCGAGGCGGCCCGCTGGAACCTTCATTAACCCCCATGCGGGTGAACCATACATCTCCAGCGGCTGCTTATTGCCAGCAATAAAGGGGGCCACCCCCGTACGCCAGTGCACCCCCGCTTACTTTTTCAATTAAAAAAGTAACAGTGCTCCATTAACCCTCTGTCTGCTCCCGCCATTTTTCCAGCCTAACGATGTTTGGACGACGTCTTGCGCGGCGTTTAAGGAAGCCGTATATTACAACAAACTGTCTCTAAGTTCTCTTGCCCTGACAGAAAGCTAACCATCTGCCGTAAAATATGGGTCCCCTTGTTCAGGGACCGAATCATATTTTGTAACTTCGTTTAATAACCAATATGTGAAGCCACTTAGAAGGAAAATGAGGTGCCAGCGAGGACTGATACATGAAGTTGGGGTTCGGCTCGGAGACCCTTGGCTTTTGGACGTGGAACTGTCCTCTCCCGCAGTGGAGTCTTTTTACTGCTGTCCTTCCTGTGTCAAGGCGTCGGTCGGGATATAAGCCAAACAGCAAGACTTTCAGTGTTTCTAAGCTGAGGCGGAGACGCTACTGACGTCTGCACAAACTCCTTGTCTGAAAGACGTGACCATGACTCACTGTGTCTTTCTCTTTCTGCACTGAGTTTGTGCTTTTCAGTTTTTCTGGTTTTCTGGTTTTTCCTTCTGATAGAAGTCCGTAAAAAGCTTGAAAAGTTTGACAAGTGCCATGCTTTTGTCACAGGGACTGTCCTGGAAGCAATCAAGGAAGGAAACAGCGATTACTCTTCATTATGAGGCTATATCTCTTGTTTTCCAGAAATCACAGCACACAGCTCACTATTGCGCCAGATTCTTTATTGTCCCTGCCGTTCCAATCCCATCATGCATCCGCACTCTGTTGTCAGGGTGTCCAGCAGTGTGCAAATAGAGTAATTATTATTTTCATCATAACAAACAACACAAAGTCCTCACTATGGGCACAACGTGGCACACTTTGTTGCCCCACACCGTGCCAGCGTCGATTGTTGATGGCAACAATGGAAGACAACTAACAACAGAAAGCAACGTGTAGCGTACAACCTGCACCCCCCCCTGCACCCCCCCCGCCCCCCCCCCCCCCGCCCCCCCGCCAAACACACACACACTCTCAAACACTGCCCCCAACCCTCGGCCCCCTCTGTCCTGATTGGCAGGAAGGACTGCTATTGATCTGAGAATCAGTTTCGAGAGTTGTTTCTACTTTGCCAAAGGGGGAGGGGGTGGGGTGTGTGTGTGTGTGTGTGGAGGGGGGGGGGGGGGGGGGGCAGTAGAAGGCATCACTTATGTGTCCCTGCTATTGTAAGCACCATAAACATGTCGCCAGTGATTCAGTGTGTGGAGTGTGGTAGCAGGGAAAACGACAACAAACAAAAATGTCTGGAAAACAGACACAATGGTCTGGACTGTCAGCCAGGAGGTTGCCCACTCCTTGGACAGGGTGGTGGAGGTGGGAGTGAGGAGGGTGAGGCAAGGGGGGGAAGGCTGGGTGGGTGGAGGGCTACGGTTTGATTGGAGGTATTGGAGGTGGTTTTGCTGTGTCATCGAATAAACAACTGGCCCAGGTCAGCCCAGTCCAGTCCTAACCCAGTCTAGTCCAGGCCATCCCAGCCCAGTCCAGCCTAACTGTTCCCCTAACCCCACTGGAGTCACGGGGAGCAGGAAGCACATGTCCCGGCTTCTCCTGCACCGTGCGCTAGCTCGGCCTCCCCTCACCAAGCCTCTCCCATCAGTCGATCCGACCAGCCAGCTAGCTAGAGCTCTTCAAAAAGCGCCCAGTGCACAATTACAACGTTCCCCCCCTCCAGGCCCCAAGCTCCCATTCACCTTCTCCTTAATGTGGCAAAAAAAAAAAAAAAATACAGAGATCAATACGACCCCATGTTGAAAGCTGTTGTGATGGTGGTTCTCATGGTCGTGGTCTTAATTGCTTGGCTGTACGCGAGAGATAGATGTGTGCGTGGCCAGTCACACAGAGCAGGGGGAAAAAGATAGAGAGTGAGTGTGAGTGTGAGTGTGAGTGTGAGCGTGTGTGTGTGTGAGTGGAACAGTCAGGGCCAGGATCAATAGGACTCACATCACAACACTGTTTGTTTGGTTGGCCTGATTATCAAGGAGGCCCTGCCTTCCTGTGTCTATCTATAGCTAATGTTAGGCTGATTGACAGGGACTTCATCTGCTCTCACGTATCAAAAGGGTTTATTGCACTTCTTTGAAATTATTTTCTATTTTGATAATGACTTTAATAGCATGTTATGGTGATGGCGTCGTGGGGTTCACAGCAACACGCTTCGAGCATGGTACAGGCTCTAGAACCCTAATTTGTGAAATGTTTGAGGTGTGTTTGCCTACTGGTCATTCAGGCTGTCAACCGGCCGCCCACTGTGCACTTGATTGTGCGTTTGCTTCCTGTCAGGCTCCTCACGCAATGTTTGAAACTGTTTAGAGAATCGGAACTCCAACCCTGTCGGAGAGAGAGAATAAGAGAGGAAAGGATGGAGAGAAAGAGAAAGCGAGAGAGAGAGAGAGAGAGAGAGAGAGCACATCCCATCCAGCAAGCGTTGGAAATAGAGCATGAGGCGTTCCTGCACGGGGGGGGGGGGGGGGGAAGAGGGGGCCCACGATGATGTGCTTCCAGGGTGAATGGGAGTGAATGGGGGGGAGGCGGGGGGTGAAAAAAAAACACAAAACAAAGCTCGTACAGTAATGGCCTGCCTGCGTCTGTGAGGTGGGAATTGGCCGATTCGCAGCAGCTCGCTGCTCATTGTGCCATGTGGAGATGGGGTGAGCTGTGGATCAATAGGTTTACTATGGCCCCTGGCCAGTGGCTGTTTCACTGGCTTCACCTCCCAGCCTCAACTCTGCACTCATCAATACATTCATTCCAGCAGCCTCCGGGCCCCACGGCAGCAACAGTAATCAGATTTATTTTTAGAGGTCTAACACTCTCCCTGGCAAGGTTATAGTGCTTGCCTGGCCCGGCCTGGCCTGGCCCAGGGTAGCCAGCGCTATTAGTGTTATTGTGGTGTAAACAGACAGGGCCAACTGATGGGGCCTCAAAATGAGGTGGTGCGGGTAAGCCAGGCAGTAAGAGCAACACACACACACACACACCCTCCCCACACACACATATACACATGTAAAAATAAAACATTTGTTCCCCCCCCACACACCCACACACACATGTACACACACACATGGCCTGCACCTCTCTGTGTCTCTGATTAAGGAGGGGATCCCTCACTGAGGTTTCATTCATTTTTCATGTTTTTCACGTCTGAAGTTTTTCCTTGTCTTCCTTGAGGGTTTAGGTTGGTTTAGGTGCAATTATATGGGAGCGTGAAAAGCCTTCTACATTTACATTTACATTTATGCATATAGCAGACGCTTTTATCCAAAGCGACTTCCAAGAGAGAGTTTTACAAAAGTGCATAGGTCACTGATCATAACAACGAGATAGCCCCAAACATTGCGGGTAGCCAAAACATGAAGCATACATTGTGAAAACCAAATAAGTCCCACAGAGAAGAACAATAAGAGCATGCAGTTAGACAAGTTACAATTAAACAGCAAGAACCTCAAAAGTGCTTCTGTGACATTGCTTGGAAAAAGGAATGAACAAATACAATTTTCTTTTATTTTGATTTGACACATGTCCCCCCCCCCTTCCCACATACACACACACACAGAAACACACTCTGTCGGGAAATAACGGTCTTAACACACTCCACAGCTAGGGGTCTTGGTTAGTAGAGTGATTCAGGTGACTTAAACACGTTTCAGTAAAGACCAACAGTCTGTAACACACATGCAGTGGGAATACATGTTATTTCCATCATTATCATTAGGACCATTCTGACAATCAATGTATCAAATGTATTGGAAATGGTCTAGGCAGGTTCCTAAATAGGAATTTCCGAAATTAAGATAATGCCTAATTATTAATCAATGAAAACTGCCTGACAACTGACTCAGGATATCATGTATTTCTATCGAATCGAGCACGAGGAACAAAGCAGAAATAGAATGACAAGGCTGGTTCCCAGAAGTTTGTGTGAGTGTGATGAAAGCCATCATGGAATAATGAAATCCATACAAACATGTCTACTGTACAGAAGCACCATGTCCTGCTGGGGTCCATTAAAGAGTCCTGTGTGCTGCTGAGCAGGAAGTATTATGAGGGGCATAATATGGATTTCTCTTAATTCAACACATTTTCTGGCTCATGCAGTCAGATTCACACACACACACACACACACACACACACACACGCACACACACTCTCTCTCTCTCTCTCTCTCTCTCTCTCTCTCTCTCTCTCTCTCTCTCTCTCTCTCTCTCTCTCTCTCTCTCTCTCTCTCTCTCTCTCTCCTCTCTCTCTCTCTTTCTCTCTGTCTCTCACTCTCACTCTCTCTCTCTCTCTCTCTTCTCTCTCTCTCTCTCTCTCTCTCTCTCTCTCTCTCTCTCTCTCTCTCTCTCACACACACTTTCACAAACACACGCACACACTCTCTTTCTCTCTCTCTCTCACACACACAAACACACACACACTCTCTCTCTCCCTCTTACACACACACATCCACACATCACACCCCCCCACACACACACACAGAACCAGGTTCAGTGCCTATGTTCCCACAGAGTCCCTGCAGGCCTTGTCTCTGACTGCTCCAGCTCCATTGATCAGAGTTGAGAGAGCGTTGGGGCCAGCTGCAACACCGATAAGAGCCCAGGCCAGTGCCCACATCTCCCCAAGCTGCCTGGATGGGCTCTCTAATCTGTACATGACACCTTCCCACGTCCTGATCCACCATCCGGCACCTCCTGCAAATATGGCATCCGTCCGTCGTCCCCCGTCCCCCCCATTTCCCGATGGTTGCCATGGAAACTGAGTAGCGATGAAGGTACGTTTCCACGTAAAGCGGGCGAACGGGTTGGGAGGTGATTCGTTATCACACACCTTTTTTTCCCCCCCTTTCTTCTCTGTCGGGGCAACAGAGACACAGAGGGCAGCTCGTTTGGAAACATTTCGTCTGACCGCTACATCGTTCAAAGTCCATTTGTGTCCCGGGTGTCCAGACAGTAAACTATCCACAGTCTCCCAACGGGAGGAACGACAGGGGACCCCTTCGAAAAGGTTAGCGTGCGCAACACGGTCACAGGTCTGGGGAATAACACATTGTAAATAGTGCCACTGTGTCAAATGTGCAACGACCAAATGTGTTCTTTCGAAAAAACGGCTGAGTGATCTCCATAGGCAGAAAAACCTTTGGAATCCATGTCACCGTTCAATAGATATGATTGTGTGTGCACCTGCATATTTCATGGCTATTTAAACGATGGCCTCAAAACCATGAACAGATCCATCTCGTTCAAATTAAGATTCCTTTCCGGGCTTTGCCCAATGCACATCCACCCAGCCCCTCTGCTCTGCCTAGTCTGAAGCCGAAGAGGCCGAGCAGAGAGATTATTAATTTATTGGTGACAACATGTCAGATGCATCCAACTGATGACTGGCCTTGGGTCAATGGAGGCAGAGTCCATAAACGGATTTGAAGAGCACACTCGAGTTGCGCAATCCGAGATGGAATGCCACAGATGGAAGACTTTTCTCCTCCTGGAATATAAGGGATAAAAAAAAAAAATATCATGGCTCACTTCCCTGTGTTTTAAAGAGGAATCCATAATCTAATCCCGGGCCGAGATTCAGATCCTAAAGCCGATCTTACCGCTCATGTTTAGCTGTAAGAAAGGGAGTGATGGAGAGGGAGAGTGGCAAGGAGGGAGGGGGTTAGAGGAAGACGGGGGGGAGGTGAAGACGGTGGGGGAGGTATATTGAGGATACGCAAAGGGAGAGGGGGAGGGAGGGAGGGAGGGAGGGAGGGAAGGGGGCAGAAAGTCGAGGAATCCCCAGAACATATTCCTCATAATTAATAAATGAAAAATGTTACTGCAGCTAATCAATAGAGTTGTTAGAGGGAATTGATCGGGCTGGGAATCTCTATTTTGCGGGTACAATTTTCAACCATTCAGAACAAAAGACTCTCCAGAGTGCCATCTGACTGATAGACACTTAGTAGTCTGACACCCCCGCCCCCCCCCCCCCCACCTTAAAATAAGGTAGAGGGAGGGGGAGAGGGAGAGGGAGAGAGGGATAGAGAGAGAGAGAGGCAAAGAGAGAGAGAGCGAGAAAGAAAGTGAAGGAGGAGGAATAGCAGAAGTAATTAATTATCGTCAGCATCCGAATGATCGGTTGTACAGCCTCCATTAGAGACAAGTCAACATCCTACACACCCCTTTCCCTCCCTTATTCCCTCCCTTTCCCCCTCACACCCCCCCCCCCTCTCTCTCTGAGGAGCTCTATTCAGCACTCTAGTTTCAAAGTGTGAAAGAAAGATGGAGAGGGGGGAGAGCGCTGGGGAAAGAGAGAGAGATAGGCTCACACGTACGCCCAGACACAGACGCAGACAGAGACACCAAGGTCGGCCTTGCCCATGGGTAGTGAGCCACAGAAATGAGATGTGACTGAGAGCAGCTGTTCCTCAAAGAGGAAAGCGGTAGGGAAGGGGAGGCGGGGGGGGGGGAGCGGGGAGAGGGGGGGAGGAGGACAGAAACACTGAGGTGTCCTGGGCAGAGAGTGGCCCTGGGTAATCCCCCCCCACCTCCTCGTTTTTCCTCCCTCCTCTGGGCTACCCCCCATTCTTTCCTTCCTCTCACCCCCTTTTCCTCATACCCCCCCCACCAAGCCCCACAGGCTCAACAAAAAAGGACGGGAAGTGACATGACATGATCTGAAATGACAGGAGGCACTTGATCCCTGCCAACCGCCCCAAATGTCACCTCTCCTCGGAAACAGAGCAAGTGCCACCAATCCACCTGACTCTGTCTCCCTATCTTTCTGCTCCGCCTGTCTCCCTCTCTTTCTGCCTCCGCCTGTCTGCCTCTCTTTCTGCCTCCGCCTGTCTGCCTCTCTTTCTGCCTCCGCCCTGTCTGCCTCTCTTTCTGCCTCCGCCTGTCTCCCTCTCTTTCTGCCTCCGCCTGTCTGCCTCTCTTTCTGCCTCCGCCTGCCAGCCTCTACCTGTCTACTTTGCCTCTCTGCCTCTCAACCTCAGGTGGGGAGTCAGGTGGCAGAGCGGTTAGGGAAGCAGGCTTGTAATCAGAAGGTTGCCAGTTCGATTCCCGGCCATGCCAGATGACGTTGTGTCCTTGGGTAAGGCACTTCACCCTACTTGCCTCGGGGGAATGTCCCTGTACTTACTGTAAGTCGCTCTGGATAAGAGCGTCTGCTAAATGACTAAATGTAAGTCTGTCTGTATGTCTGTCTGCCTCTCCGCCTGCCTCTCTTCCTGACTTCGCCGGTGTGATACAGTGGCGAGAGAACCACAGGCAGACAAACTTCGATACACGCAACAGTGTGCCTGCCTCTTCAACTGTGAGAACAGGACACACATACACCAACACCAACCCCCCCTCTCTTCACACACACACACACACATAGAGACACACAGCATAGACATGCATGCACCGACACCGTGCCCACATCCTTGGTATGGTAGGAAGCCACCTTTCCTGTCTGCAGCTGCCTGTGTGTCCATTAGCAGTAATAGCCAAGACGTCAGCTCCGACTCTCCATTAAGTCTAATGGAGCTTCCCTCCGCACAGCCACAATGTCTGGCTCACTATTAATTCGCTCTCATCCCCACATGAAAATTTGCCATGCAACATTAAAACCTCTCCCATCTCACCCTGTCCAAATGGCCCCTCCGGAAAATAAGAGAGGGTGAGGAGGGAAGTGTTTCCCATGGCGACCGCCACTTGGCCCGCTAGCCAGGCAGGAGAGAGGTGAGATAAACACTGTATGAAATAAACATGGAGGTAGAGCGAGTGGCCCTGGGAATTCAAAGTGCCTTTTGACCATATTAATCGGCTCGCCACCTCCCTGTCCGGTTTTTAACCTTGCCTATTCCTGATTTTTTTGTTGTTGTTTTTTTTCTCTCCAAACAAAACATTGAAGCTGAAAGCGTTTGGAACGAACTCATCTTCAGGTCCCGTCTCTTTGTGAAATTACCGATTCAAAGGTGAGCTTTTCTTATACGAAGAGAACGTACGTGTTTACAGGGTGATGTATGAGATTGTCTGGTGAGTGGCTAGTACCAAACTGCTTTGTAGCCTACCTCTACCTACTTGCCCACACTGCCATAGGCTATTGCCATACGCATTGACAAATCAAAACAACGTAGATCTATATCCTGTCGTACGTACAGAATGAAATTAGTAGGCTATTGCACAGATAACCTGTCAAAAATGAAACATACAATTTGTAATAAAATGATTATGTTTAATATGACACACGACCATCTGTGTAAATAGGCAGGACAGTTGAGAAAGCTTTATGGCACAGAATGTGTTATCTGTATGCTGTGTATGCAGATGGGTATTGAAAAACTCAAGCCAATAAGTTCATCATAGTTTGACACGGGGGGGTGGGGGGGGGGGTGGAGCAATGAGGTCAGAGAGAAAAGTCAACCCAGCATCCAATCTGCCCTCCATCTGCCCCATTCCCAACGTAAACCTGCCCGCATGGATGCACCCCTTCTCCTTTCCCAGATTAGCCCTCCCCACCCCCCACACCCCACCCACCCCTGGAAGTCCTTCAACTGACATCCTTGCCCTCCCTCTTATCCGCTTCGGAGGCAAACAAACCAGTGCCCCCTGAAAGGAATGGAAGCAGTCAAACAACAACATAGACAGGTGTACCTTTCTCACATGTTGACTAGGAAGCAAGGGGGGCAGGGGGGGGGGTGCCTGGGGAGATGCTGGGGGGGGGGGGGGTAGGGTAACACACACACACAGTAAGGATACACCATACCATGCACTCCACAGCATGTAGTCTTTATCCATTCAGAGCCATGATAGCAGAATGCATTGAGAGGGATGTGTGTGTGTGTGTACACGTGTGTGACGGAGCGTCGTGAGGTAATCCCTTTGAGAAGATTGCAGTGGGGCTTTTTTCGGGGGTCTTTTCTCCCTCAGTCTTGAGGACCAAGAGTAGATGACTAATTTTGATCAACATCTATAGTCCTCCTTCAGATCCCCCCCCCATCCCCCCTCCCACCTTCCTAATCCCATGAAACTCTCTTTAGTCTATAGTGTCCATCCCTGAAATCTCTCCCCAGGTCCCCTCTGCTAGCACCCCCGCCCCACCCACCACACCCCCACCCCCTGGCCACTCTGAGCCAGCTGCCAGCCAGCCCTCCCCAAGGTCCCTTGTGCCTCCTTGGCAGCACAATAGTCCACAAGCTCCTATAAAAACAGAGGACCACACGCCTGGCTTCCTATCGGCCTGTGCCCATCTGTGTATCCCTGCCAGTCTATCTGTCCTTCTGTCTGTCCCTCCATCCCCTCCAGCCTCGCTCCCTCCATTTCCTGTCTGTCTGCCTGCCTGTCTGTCTACCTGCAGGCACCCTGAACCATCAAGCAGCCTGGTCACCTATTTCAGTAGGTATTGATCGAGTGAATCACACCAATCTGGTCTTAAACACTCAATGTTGTGTCCAGTCACACCGCACTGTTAGCTGAGCCAGTGAAATGTCCCCTCAGTGGGGAGAGGCCTTAATGGACTTGGAGAATGCAGGTGGAGCACATTTACTCACATCCGGAAAGGATTCCTCACAAATTGGGTAAAGCCACTTGGCAATCTCCTCTGTTGTGATTGCTGGCCCCTTTGACACGAGGCTAGGTTATGTTCAATTCATTTCCTATCACCTTTTTTGGTAAGTAATCCATCAATAGCAATCCACAGACATGTTTGATCCAAATGAGATCCCCCTTGTGTTATTCTGGTTCAAAAGACTACATATTAAGAAGTAATTTATTGACATGCCCGCGATGAAATATTTATCAAACACCCTTCATTTAAAAAATCGGATCAATCTCACAGCTCAAGAGAACTACATGATGTGTTTGACTTAATACTCTACAATGAGGAACATCTCTCATTGAAGATATGAAATAAACATATATGTTGGAAATATCTATACTATTATTCCAGGAATCTCTGTGTGTCTGCACATTTAGTGGGATTTTTGTGGAACGATTAGCGAGAACGGGGCACTGTGCAAAGTTGTAATTTTGCAGGTGTCCATCTCAGGACCCAAGGACGTGCGGTGCATCGCTTTGGATGAGCGCTTCAAAACATATGCCAAAAAGGTTACATGTGTGTTGCATGACGGGTACTTAATGCACAAATAAGGAGGATACTGATTGGATGATGAGACGAAAAAGGCTGGAAGAGGATGAGCCAGACTCCTAAAATCTAACGAATGAAAATGGAAAATGGAAGTTTACAACTGTTGCTGTGTAGACTACACAAACAACTCCCGGTTTAGCCTATAAGACAACAGGGGTTACATTTCCATTGCTTTGTTACACTCGGCACCATCAATGAATGATGTGCATACAACAAGAGCAAAGTTCTTACGAATGAAGCCTCCTCCGTCGGTTGTCAGTGTCTTATTTATATCAACGTGACACCGAAAAGACTATATACAGCACTGCATAGCACAAAGGAAAAAACACAAATTGAACATGTACATGCAGCGCTGTATGGTGAATTAGGCCACAATTATGACAACTGGCTCAATCAGTTAGCATGTTACGACTTATGTAATGAGCTAAATGTCGAGATGTTTGCGGGGATACGATTGCGACGTGTGTGCTTGCGAGCATGAGTGTTTGTAGGCATGTGTTGCTACGTGTGAGTGTGCGCATGTGTGTGTGAGCAAGGCACTCAAGCGAGTCTCGGCTGTTAAGCCTGTAGGAGCCTTCTGGAGATGCAGCAGGACAAGATTCTCCCATCGACCCGGCAGGAGCAGCCAAGCGCTCTCTCTCTCTCTCTCTCTCTCTCTCTCTCTCTCTCTCTCTCTCTCTCTCTCTCTCTCTCTCTCTCTCTCTCTCTCTGCCTCTCTCTCTCTGCCTCTCTCTCTCGCCCTCTTGTTCTCTGGCCTTCTCCTTCTCTCCATCCTCCTTCAATCTCCTCTTTTCACATTCTCACTAATCAGCATCACTGCCAGAAAAATCCTTACAGCCAATACAATCCTCTCTTTTCATGCCACCTTCTAAAACAGAACCAGTCATTGACAATTTTAGGATAATATTCCTGGTAGGCTACTGAGAGAAAATCTGTAGGTTTGGAGAATCCAGCCACTCGTTACACTGTAACATTCATTTTTCTCAGGCACAGTTTTTGATCGACTATACAAGACAAGCCAAAGTGAGTTTTGAACAGAAAGGAATAGAACACAGGAAGTGAGCAGCGCAAACAACGGAAGATGAGTTTCCAAAAGACTTAATAGCTCTCGGGTCAGATTTAGGCAATCCTAGGAAATTCGACAAAGCTGCTGGTAACTTCTCAGGCTTGGTGATGGTCTCTCATGTGCTTTTTTAAGTGGAGCCTATCTAGAACACTCTCGTCAATATTCCTTGAGTAGTCGAGCAGCATACTTAACTTGGACAAAGACGAAGATGTCTGCCAAGTTTAAGAGGAAAGTCCCATTTAATCAATGTAATCACCCGCCTAAAGTAAGTAATGGAAGGATCAAATAACTTTAGTATGTGTGTTTAGTTCTGACACGAGCCTGCGTCTTTCCAACTTTAAGACGGGGAGACATTTTTTCGATTGAGAGAGACAAGAGAGTACGGGGCTGACACTTCTCAGCGGGTGAGGGGTATCGACACACGGGGATCTCCCCGCGCGCACTAGGCTTCCCTCAGGTAGGCATTAAAGCTGAGATGGTTCGGGGGGAGGTTGGAGCGCCAAGCGAAGGGGCTTTGATTCACTGGGGTTCTCACACTGGCTGCTCAAGCTCAGCGGCGTTGTGGGACGACGTCTTAAGCGCGAGCCTGTCGAAAATTAATCACCGACGCTTACTTTTTAATTATAAATTCTGTTTCCCCAGAATAAAAGCTTAGAGTGGGCTTAATCTTACTAAAAGATGTTAAGACGGGGTTTTCCAGTGATTTAATCAAGGGAAAGGGGAACGTATGTGTGTTGTATTCTAACGAAGTACGCTTGTGGAAAGCCCGAAGAGTAGTACATCATTCAAACACAGTTGAACTTTCTTCCACTGTTCAGCGGATGAAAGGTGAAGAAACACTCAATGAGGAAAAACTTTCTAATGTTGCATATTGATCAAAAATTACTTATGCAGCAACTTTGGGCGTTTTCCCCCCCCTTCCTTAAGCCTTTCATCTTTCACTGTGAAACTCATTGAATGGACAACCCCATCATGGAATAGTATTGCATTCAGCTCATGTAATGAGAGTTGAAATTCCCTTGTTGAAAGTGCAGTTTCTAGTTTTCATTGGTCTCTTCTCACTAAGTTGGGGGGAAAAGTCAGTCTAGGCTAGCTCATGTCTGTAAGACCCTAGCCTCTTTTCTCTCCAACAAGACGTAGCACACTTTGCATCTTTTGGAAACAATGGCAGCATATGTTTGTGCTGATCACTGGGGTGAGACCCCTTGTGAAGTCCGAACCACACCCGACGGAAGCTCCTCAGAGCCGGGGTAGGAGAGCGCGGAGAGTCCCCAGGGCGTGGAGCTCTTGTCAATGCTTTATGCTTTATTAATGACTGCCTCTGATCATCCACCCGCTCAGCCCTTTAGATTTTCATATTTCAATACACATTTGAATTTATTTCATTAGTAAATGATCACAGGCCTTTTGGCCCCGGTGCCAGCCATTGATCTTCCCTGTACCGATCAACCTGCTCCTCTTTGATAAGATAAAGCTCCACACAATCAGGGAGAGGAAGAGAAACCAAGTTATTGAATAGACACTGAATAATATACAAGCTGCATCTGTCTAATGTCAGAGGGCAGGGCACAATTTCTTTGGGGGAAAATGTGTTACAGTACAGTTGGGATGTGGTCAACATTATTTGGGGAGTAGGTCATTTAGCACATTTCAGCCAGTAAGTGTACTCTACGTCTAGCTGTTGAATGTCACATTTAGGGAAGAGAACCCACTCTTGAGGCATGAACAAATCGTTATTTCCTAAACAATCGATCCCGATTTTTAGACGAGTAGCATGCTTCTGCAGGCTCTATAATTCTCCTGTCCAGTAGTACTTACTGTCGAGTCCTAAAAGGGTTCGGTTCTGCCGTTACAGGGATGCGTGAGTACAGTAAGTAGCATCTGGAGGGTAGAAACGCGTGCCCACTCTCTGTGTCGCGGCGGCCTGCTTTTGTCTGACACAGACAAATGACCAGGGCCCAAATTTAACACGTTTCTGCCCTGTCAGCAAAAAAAAAAAAGCTTTCCTGGTAGCCGGCACCTCCACCACTTCACCCCAATGGATAGTTTGCTGCATCACAGCTTTTCTGGTAATTTTCTTGTTAAGAAACCAGCAGCAGCTGCAGCAGCTGTGGGATATACAGTTAGGTCCATAAATATTTGGATATTGACACAATTTTCATCATTTTGGCTCTGTATACCACCACAATGGATTTGAAATGAAACAATCAAGATGTGCTTTAAGTGCAGACTTTCAGCTTTAATTTCAGGGTATTTACATCCAAATCAGGTGAACGGTGTAGGAATTACAACACATTTGATATGTGGCCCCCCCTTTTTTAAGGGACCAAAAGTAATTGGACAATTGGCTGCTCAGCTGTTCCATGGCCAGGTGTATGTTATTCCCTCATGGGAGTTTGTTATTTCATTGACAAGGAGCAGATAAAAGGTCTAGAGTTCATTTCAAGTATGATATTTGTGTTTGGAATCTGTTGCTGTCAACTCTCAATATGAAGTCCAAAGAGCTGTCACCATCAGTGAAGCAAGCCATCGTTAGGCTGAAAAATCAAAACAAACCTATCACAGAGATAGCAAAAACATTAGGTGTGGCCAAATCAACTGTTTGGTACATTCTTAAAAAGAAAGAACGCACTGGTGAGCTCAGCAACACCAAAAGACCCGGAAGACCACGGAAAACAACTGTGGTGGATGACAGAAGAATTCTTTCCCTGATGAAGAAAAACCCCTTCACAACAGTTGGCCAGATCAAGAACACTCTCCAGGAGGTAGGCGTATCTGTGTCAAAGTCAACAATTAAGAGAAGACTTCACCAGAGTAAATACAGAGGGATCACCACAAGATGTAAACCATTGGTGAGTCTCAAAAACAGGAAGACCAGATTAGAGTTTGCCAAAAAACATCTAAAAGAGCCTGTACAGTTCTGGAACAACATCCTATGGACAGATGAGACCAAGATCAACTTGTACCAGAATGATGGGAAGAGAAGAGTATGGAGAAGGGAAGGAACTGCTCATGATCCAAAGCATACCACCTCATCAGTGAAGCATGGTGGAGGTAGTGTTATGGCGTGGGCATGTATGGCTGCCAATGGAACTGGTTCCCTTGTATTTATCGATGATGTGACTGCTGACAAAAGCAGTAGGATGAATTCTGAAGTGTTTCTGGCAATATTATCTGCTCAGATTCAGCCAAATGCTTCAGAACTCATAGGACGGCGCTTCACAGTGCAGATGGACAATGACCCGAAGCATACTGCGAAAGCAACCAAAGAGTTTTTTAAGGCAAAGAAGTGGAATGTTCTGCAATGGCCAAGTCAATCACCTGACCTAAATCCAATTGAGCATGGATTTCACTTGCTAAAGACAAAACTGAAGGGAAAATGCCCCAAGAACAAGCAGGAACTGAAGACAGTTGCAGTAGAGGCCTGGCAGAGCATCACCAGGGACGAAACCCAGCGTCTGGTGATGTCTATGGGTTCCAGACTTCAGGCTGTCATTGACTGCAAAGGATTTGCAACCAAGTATTAAAAGTGACAATTAGATTTATGATTATGTTAGTTTGTCCAATTATTTTTGGTCCCTTAAAAAGGGGGGGGGCACATATAAAATGTGTTGTAATTCCTACACCGTTCACCTGATTTGGATGTAAATACCCTGAAATTAAAGCTGAAAGTCTGCACTTAAAGCACATCTTGATTGTTTCATTTCAAATCCATTGTGGTGGTATACAGAGCCAAAATGATGAAAATTGTGTCAATGTCCAAATATTTATGGACCTAACTGTAACCATACACCGCTCTCTACAGCCATGTAACTGTACAAAATAGAAAATACGACAACTACAAAAAACTAACAAAAAGGACTGCATGTACAATATTCTCCCGTACACGGCGTTATGACACAGCTGTAAAGCGTGGCCATCTGTAGGAGCGCGGAGACAGAAACATTAGATGCGACACTCCACTGGCTGACAAACCGGCTGCGGTGCTATACATTCACAGGAATAGGAGTAGCCCTCTATCCAAACACTTCCCTTTGACCTAAACAGATTTTCCACTGTCTACAGCCGCATTTCCATTTGGTGACTAATGCTCCAGTGACTCTAGATCAATGTTAGTACACCCACAGCCCAAAGGATGCATTGAGGGTGTATTCCCTATTTCAGCCAATCCCTGCGCAGAGTCTGGGCCAGCCAGCCAGCTACGGGAGAGGAACGGGATACCTCAGGCTAGCACACAGACACACGATCGATCACCACAGAGACACCACACATCACACACGGCTGGAAACAGGCGTCTCTCTCTCTCACACACACACACACACACACACACACACACACACACACACACACACACACACATTGCTCCACACCACAGACAGACACACATGACCCACATGAAAACACATGCATGCAATACTGGATGTTCACACTACAATGTGCAACCAACAGGGACATGATGTGTTTTTTTCATGACAGGTTTGAAATATGTCTAGGTCTCTCTCCTGCAACTGTCCACCGCCAGCACTGTAAAACCACAAGACCTACAACACGCCACCTCGAAATGCAGATATGGAGCTTGCAGACAATCAGGCGGAGGGCTAACAAGGGTAGTGGAAGGGAGTGGGGGGGGGGGGGTGGGGGGGGGTCCACTCCTCCATTAATTGGTGGAGACCTGGGGCTGGTTGCCCGCTCCAATAGAACTTCCACTTTCAGCTTGATTTCTTTCACATCACTTCCTGCTGGACTCTCGACAGTGTCTGCAGTTCCTCTAAATACTTTAGTAATTAAAAGAGAGAGGGAGAGACTGCGACTAAGACGGATAAAGGGAAAGAGGGGGAGAAAAAGAGAAAGTGAAATGAAAAATCCCCAAATAAATATAACAAAGGGAGCCGGAGCATAAAAATGTCCAAGATGAAAATAATCATCTCGATTCCAATCTAATCTCTGGCTTGCATTGTTTTCTTTTGTTCTATTGGCTTTTTAAAAGGTTGTGGCTCCTTCACCCTGCGATGAATATATCAAGGTGGAGACAATAAAATCATTGCGATGCAGAAGTACGGACTACATGGCACGAGCAGTAACTCGTCACCTACAGCAGCAGAAGCAAAAGTTATCTAAAAGCTCACGGTAGTTTCTGGAAACAAACGAAATATACGAACCACCATAAAAACACAATTTGTTAGACAAAAGAAAAAACAAAAAAAGCGTGAAATTCGATATAACAACAACAAATGTTCAATGTTCGACACATGTATGATGTTCCCATGCATATTCCCATCCTACGCTGGTCCCATGTTGGTGGCTAAATACGCAAAGGCTCATGGGTGCTCAATCGACTTGTCTTAACCTTCCTATTCAACCCAGCCTTCACCCAGGAAGTGGTTAACTACGACAACCTTCCACTTCCCTGTGGGAGCCTGTAATAAAGATCACTTTAGAGGTCATAACAGTGAGGTGATCAAGAGGTTGTAGGAGAGTGTAATAGGCTCCTTCTAAATGGTGCAGATTCCCATCCCCAACCCCCACACTACAACTTAGCTGACCCCGGACCTCTGCACTTTGACCTCCCTCTGCCGGCTTATGGATGAGGTGGGAGAGAGCAGCCAGGAGGATCGGAGGAGAGGATGGAGGGGTTATCTCACTCATTTAGATGTTGACATTAAACAGTTTGCACAAACAATACAATATTTACAGAAACTATATATTCCTGGCTTAGTAAAAAAAAAAAAAAAAAGTGCGACTAGATACATACTAGATACTTATTTTTTCCTCACAGTTTTTATCTGGAGAGAGCTGTAGGAATTGTGTACTCAGATTGTGTCTAGAAGAGCCCGCCCCCCAGATGCAGAGCTGACCACTCAAAGGGGGCAAGGGGAGGAGCCCGCTCTATGCTAATTCTGATGACCTCGCCACGTGTGGGTCATGCTCCACTGCCAGCTGAATAGGGACGACACAATAATAGTTACACAAGGTCAGAAACAGCAGAGGGCAAAGCCTTTTACTGCTCTGGTGTGTGAGATGTCGAGGGATTAAATTATACTGGTTTTCAGATGATTTAGATAGGTTTAAATATTTTGTAATCTAATGTAGGATTTATTATATTTTTAGATAAATCTGGTGTGATATTATATTACATATAATCCTGTTTAATATAATTACTATATTGGATTGAATGGGGATTTCCCTTTGCCAGAGACAATAAGATTGAAGCTCCATCACAAATGTTTCGTTTGATCAAAGAACTCAAATGCATTTTAGAAGCATTTAGAAACACGCAGACATGCATATCAATCAAGCAATAGGTCACCTCTCTGATGAAAATGTCCCTTGTTAAAAGTGATGTCCGATCAGTTATTACCCAATAATGTGGGGGAGGTCATTGATATCGGATGATATGAATCTCAGATGTGTGATCAGAAGTAATACCCCTGAGATTGTGTGTGTGCAGCTGTAACTCAGAACATTACTAAAGATGGGCTGTATACAGTATATGCATGGTTTATGCATGGTTCAGCATTCATTAACAGTATTTACAAAGATACAACAAATTCCTGTGTATGTGTAGCAATTGTTTTTTTCGTTTTGTTTTTTTATATATATAACTTTCCAAATCGTTTCTGGATACCAAGCACAGACATCTGAGAGAATCTGCCCAGCACCCATCTGGTCACAGAGTGCCCACTCTCTTGTCACACCCCTCACCTCTGGGCTTGGGGGGCAGATGGCATGGCAGGCCTCCGAGGTCTAGGTACAGCCCACTTCCCTCCTACGACCACATTTTAATCATACAGAGAGCTGGCCGCATAGGGAGGGACAACACAAAAAATAGTGACCATCCCGCCTCCGGCCGTAGCATCTGACCCCCAGGGGTCAGGACCTCTGACCCCTTGCTGCCCACCACTGGCTCCCCTCATAAATCTAGGGCTGGGTGCTAGCTCTGGTTAATGACCACTTCATAACATCCAGCTCCATTGATCCCTCCCACCATCCATCCCATTTCACGTTGGCATTCTAATGAATGTGTGGCGTTAAAGATGCTGTGTCACGGCATGGAGACTGAGCGTGGTCACCTGGGGGGCAGGATGCTAACCGCTGCTCAGAACCGACATGAGAAGAGGAGGAGAATCATGGCTCAGTGCTGAAGAGCAGTGAAACAAGCAGAGAATTTGCTTGGCAGAGAAGAAGGATGGGATAATGATAGATCAATAGTTGCAGGTTACTGTACTGATAGCCTAGTGATAGACTAAATCAGACAGTGGTATGAATGCATTGTTGGTTGAAACTAGAACTATATATATATATATAAAGCATTTTAAATTGAATGATGCGCAATTACATCTTTATCAATGTATGAAAACTATACCTATAATTTTGTACTGTGTTTTATCTCTCAATTAAAAAAATATTGCATATTGCAATGTATATTTGTTTCTATTAATATGCAAACAGGCAAATTGATCCCATACAGTGTAAAACTATTTCAATATAGAATATTGGTTAACATGCATCTTACCTGACTGTACAAAAAAGGATACAATTAGAAAATGTAATTGTAGAATAAAACCATAGCACTATAAAAATTGAAATATTGGGATTATTATCATTCTTTTATCATTTTTATAATATAAATAATATAGATACAAATATAAACAATTTATAGTCATTTAATCTTTATACTAGTCTACTTAATTTTGATGCTGGAATAACACGTTGAACAGTAGGGAAATTAAAGTAATAACTAATACCAAACACACATTTTTGCACACAGTTTCTTCATCCATCTAGAGTTAACAAATATATTTTTCTACATTTCAGAAAGGACTAAAAAACTCAGAAAACAAACTAAAATCCAGCTTTCGTGGACGTTTTGCCAAGAGTTAAATTAATAAATAAAACGACAAGCTGTCGGACTTTTACTATTTTCTATGCGTGTTCACCTCGTTAAAGATCCTTTCAGAGGAGAAATAGGATTAAAGGATGTCTTAAAATGAGGGCTAACATCTGCCAGTTTTAAACACACCAACCTGTCATTGAACATCGCGGCTCTCTGCTGCTGATCAGGAGAGAGAAAATGTAGAGGCAACTATTCTAATAAACAGGAACTGCAGTTTATATCGGGTGGTGGCAATAGACCTTTACGATTTCATAATAATTTGACGTTATAAAATAAATGTGTGTCAGATATACTACAGACTTTTAGCCAGCTTTGGCATAATATAGTACTATATTATGCTTGCTTACCAAGAAATAATTCGTAATATAAATCAAATTTCAAGTGTATTGCTATTTGACGTTACATTGTGTATACAGCCCATCCTTGTAAAATACACGATATAGAACAATTATTTCAATAAGTTTCAGTAACGTTCCCGCTCTGTGTCAAATAACTAAAGGCCTTCAGTAGGCATGCGTTTACAATATGCATTCCCAGAACAAGGTGCAATCTTGCTTGTGCCTGTTAGGTGGCAGTAATTCGTTTTTCTTCAAATCTCATGCATAACTCTCACTCTTGTCTGTTTCTCTTTCTTTCTCTCTTTCTGTCTGTGACACTATGTGCATGTTGCACTGTGCAGTATTTGGTGTGTACATGCACAGTGGTTTATGTCACGATTGCAAAAAATGCACATGCACACACTGACACACACGCTTTTTGTATTATTATTCTTTTATAGATTCATCTTGCATGCTTCAATGCAACCATATTAAAAGGGGAAAATAAATCAGTGATGCTACACCCACATCCCCACGTCTTTGTTCTCAACGGCACCTGGGTTGTTATTGTTGTTTGCAGGGACACAATGGTGGGAGGTGTGTGTGTGTGTGTGTGTGTGTGGGGGTGATGATGAAGGGAGGGTGGGGAGACAGTGTTTGCAGGCCCCCAGAGAAGCCTGGAGGAGGGCTATAGTAACAGCCCTCCATGGAGTCTGCAATCTGGGCCGGACAGTGGGCAGTTGGTCGGAGAAGCCATCTGTTGAGGAGTCCCTCTGGACCAACCCTGATAGACAACCAGCGCTTCATCTTCCACATCTGGTCCTCCCCTAAACCCTTCCATCCGCCGCCTCCTGGCCTGGCGCGCGTCTCCGACGCACCGGATGGTACGTCCGGTAAGATTCTCTGAAAAACGGGTGTGAACGTATGAGCAGAGGAAGGAGACAGAGGGAAGCCGAGGAGGTCCGATATAGAAACGCTCGGGGCTTTCGCAGCAGATCGAGGGACTCGATCAATAAAATCAATAGCTAATGTTTGCCGACTTTCAAATGGTTAAGGAGCTGGCTGGCGAGAGAGACCGCGTGATGAATGGCCAGCAGGAACCAGGGGGTCAGGGGTCAGGAACACCTTGAGATATCATCTACAGCTGGTCCCTCTCTGGACCAACGCACCACACTGATTGGAGCTGGGAAAGGTGCCTCTGGTCGCCGCCTCCGGCCATTGGATCGGCGGACCGACTGACCACCATCTTGTTGTTGTCCTCTGCCTGGATCACATACCTCTACCCCCGCACTCTCACCCAGCCCCTTGTCCTCCTTCTCCACCCTTGCACCTCGCTCACATCTCGCTGTGAAATCATTGATCGGGGATGAAACTCCAATCGGAGAAAGAGAGGGAGAGAGGGAGTCCGAAATTGACGGAAGGAATGAAGAGAGGGGGAGAGAGGCAAGCAAAGAGAGAGAGAGAGAGAGAGAGAGAGAGAGAGAGAGAGGGAGAGAGAGAGGAAGAGAGAGAGAAAGGCAGAGGCATGGAGGAGGGGTACTTCTAGAGAAGGTTCAGCGCTGACCAGTCTCTAATCCCTCTCTCTACACAGATAGGCAGGGAAAGGTCCAGGCGTTCTATAGATTAACTGGGATGTTATAATTAATAGGGAGCAGATCAATACCCACCAATAGGTAAAGGCAAAAATGACCAGGTTCACTTATGTCCTAATTGATAGGAGAGGCTGACCCCTTATTCCCACAGTGCTGAGAAACCCACCACATTCGCTTTGTTTGCCTCTGATTAAAATAACTGGAACTTCTCCCTGAACACAACCCCCCCCCCCCCAATTGTAACGTGTGATTGAAATCAAGGTGAACTGTTAAGCATGTCATGTGGTTTGGCTTGGCGCAACCTACAGTAAAAAATGATGTACATTGCAGATGCTCGTGTATAAAATGGATCGTGGGGGGATCTCAAGCTATAGCTGTCGCCACGTGTTCACACACATTAGGATGAAGTCACACACTCACTCACGCACAAGCCCCTCCTTTCTCCTCCCATATGCTCGTAGGAATGTCCACCCACCCACCCCCTTCCACCCACGGCCCCCTCGGACCCCCCCCCTCCCCCCGCCCCTCCTCCACCTGCCTGCTGTCTCTGCTGTGAAGCACACATGCTCCTGTGTTCCTGGTCTCCGTGGTCATCTGCCCCAAATCCTGCACGACAGAAGCTCTGGGAGGTTGACGGATGTCACATGGCACAAGGGTACAGCATCTGACGGCCTATTCCATCACATGGGACACACTAGGGTTTAATATATATTGATATATATTTTAAACAAACAGAGTGGACAGTCAGATACCATACACAAAGAACCCTGCACTGTCCTGTTTGACGTGATCAGTTGGCCAGAATGAAGGGCCCATTGTGTCTGCCCGTTCCCTTAGCTCGGCAATTGACCTTTTGGTATTTGTACTTATTGAGCGTCTCTCTCTCTCTCCTGCCTGCAGGACCATTATGCATGGTGGCCCCCTTGAAGTGGCAGCCTTTTTTTTACCGTCAACTCCCCTCCCCTCTGCCGGCCGTCGATCGCTCTGCTCCCTCTCCCTCCTCCTTTGTTGTGCGGCATCCGGGGGCCGAAGCTTTGTCGAGGCGCATCCTCTAGTTAGGGTGCGCGAAATATTTCCCTCCTGACTTAGCGGTATTGATTTTTCTCCCCACGGTGGCTGCGATGGTGGCTGGGAGGAGGGAGTGAAGGGAGGGGGGAGGGGTGGGGTGAAAGGTGAGAGTTCGTCCAGCAGTAGGCAGCTCTGTCTCCATATTAGTGTCATCTCTACCCTCCCTCACCCCTCGACCCACTGCGTCCCTCCCTCTTCTTCTGTTTTTACTGATGTTCCCCCTCCCCCTCTGTCCAGGGTCAGTGACAAGCCTGTCTGCCCCCCCCCCACACACACACACACACACAACCCCACCACCAACACAACCAGTCAGGTATTAAGTGTCAGACCCAGAGGGGCCCAAGGGTGTAACGCTAGTCTGGCCTCCATCTAGGCTCCAGCCTGTCGGCCATTTCAACCTGCCCAGGCTCCAGTGCTCCGGATGTGCTTCTCTGAGCTGAATTCAGCCACTCCTCACACCCCACAGGCTAGCATAGGTGTTGTGGCAGAGCACTCAGTGCCAATATGGCCACCTCCTCTTACCTCAGTACAGCAGGTCCTGCTTGGAGACTTCAGAGGTGAGATCCCCTTGGTGTCTTAACCTTCGTGCTGCCTTCGGGTCACATGACCCAAAGGTTCATAACGAACCATCGTTGTGTTTACCCAATACAAAAACAAATTAAAATAATTTTCTTTTAACCTTTGCAATGTGGGGGGTCTGAGACAGCCTAGCTGTTAAAAGAAAATGCTTCACTTTGTCTTTGTATGCGGTAAATTTGTCGAAATACGACGGTGGGTCACAATGACTGATGGGTCAGAATGACCCGAAGATAACACAAGGGTTAAAGCAGCCCGTTTTAACTGGCACTCGTCACATATCGTTAAACTCGTTTATCCCCGGTGATCCGAACCCAGCGAACGCACCGTTTACGTGAAACGCGAAACATGCAGATTCTAAATAAATCACGGCGCGAAAGCGGATCAGTTCGTGATGAGCGAGAACAGAAATTGGGAGATCAAACCTCCGCATTGATTCGCCACCGTCTCTCTATGATGAGGAATTCTCAAAAAACGAGTCCTAATGACGAGTCGGAGGGATTGCTAAAAGTTGGAGGGATCCGGGGAGGGGGGGGAGAAGAGAGAGATGGAGCTCTGGAGGAGGCGGCCTGAGGGTTTTTTTTTTCTCCCTGCTCTAATTATCAAGTCCTTTCCTAATGTGTAGCCCATGTCTGTGGGCTGAGTGTGTTTCTCTGTAATTACCCTTAGCGTTCGATTAGGGGAGTGGAGATGGGGTTGAGGCGGTGTTCATCCCCCCCCCCCCAACCACATACACACACCCATGTAGAGAGCATGCCTTTCATCTCTCCCCATGTTTCCAGATCTCTCCTCCTGTAGGCTGGGCTATCTGGCAGACACAGAAGAAGTTCTCTAATGAGGCGGTGGATGAGACCTGGGACTAAAGTAGCACTTTAGCTAACTGAGGTAGCGATCTTCAGGTCTGTCTGTCGGGTTATGACCCGAGTCCTTCTGAGGTTCTGAAAACCACACTGCAGTCAGAATCACACATGAGGAATGAGACACGCTCAGGTCACCTCGTTGGCCTCATTGGGCGTCATCTTTTTTGTTTTATTTGAACACAGTCAACACACAATAGAATATTTTTGCTTTTTATAACATAGACTTTTCAATAATTCTTCTATATGTGACATGGATGGAAGCACATATACACACACAGTCACACACTCACACACACGTGCAGGGTTTCCAAGTACAACACAGACCACCTTGTACAGCTACAAACAGCAAATCAGGCACCACACTAAATCAGGTTGAGCCTCTTAAGACTAAATTGATGGTGAGGTTCTCTTACGTATATACATTTTCAAGAAGGGCGGGTCTAAAACACAGTTGCCAGATCAACAAAATACTGAAAGCTGCAAAAACAGAAGCTGCACGTTGAGACAGGGAGATCGTGTGAGAAAGACGGGAGAGAAAAGGAATAGGTAGAAGATTGTATTTTTGCAAACACGCTGACGTCGAACGCAGCTGCAAACATGCAATCTCTTTGAGGTGCTTGGGATTGGAATGTTAAAAAAAGAAGGAAATACATATTTCATATGAACCACCAAAGCTTGAAGCTGGTCAACATCATAGAAATGCATAGAATTGAAGAAACCGTAAATACAGTATAGCCACATTAGGTGGCATCACCTTCACGCTGAACTGTATTCACTTGACATTCACGCCATGTATTTTTTGTCATCATCATAACATCGACTTAATCAAACAGGTGGAGCGTGTTGTACAAGCTTGCAGTATCGAGCATTGGTGAAGGGACCGTGTCAACATTTACATTTCAGCTTTTGTATCGGCTTTCAAATTTGAGAAGACACCTGCTCAAGTAGCAGCCATTTAAAATTAAAAGGGGCTATTAAAAACCACTGGCTATGCACATGAAATCAAACAACAGAGGACAAAAAAAAAAACGCAAGTTTACCTCCCTTTCAACCCAAAGAGGAGTGAGTGAGCCAGCAGGTCTACAGGGCCCGGTGGGAATCGTTTTAGTGGTGTCCAGATCACCCGAGCTTCCCACTGTAATGGAGATGAGGCTGAGCTGAGCGGTGAGCTGCCCACCTAGCAGGCCTCCCTCCTGGGGCTCGTGGGCTCCTGGGGGTCCTGGGCCAGCCTCTGCCTGTGTCTGAGCCTAATGTCAGAGACCGGGCGTGACTGTTGCTACCCCCCCACTCACCCCCACCCCCTCCTGATCTGACACGGCCTGACAAAAGCCCTCTGTGGCAGCCCGCCCACCTGCCCTCAGAAGAACATTCTGGATGTATGCAAACGCGGCTGGGGGGCGTGGCTTTAAAAGATGCTGTTCACTAAACACAGATAAGTCGACGTCCAATCCCGGAATCTCAAATTAACGTTGAGCAAACCCCCCCCCAGCGTGTAGATATGAAGACTGTGTGAGCAATACGACTGGCATTTCTTCTGGTCTATCACTGACCAATGAGCAAGAACCATTTAACTTCCATTCCTTTATTAACCAGCCAAAGAACTACACAATAACTTGGGTCAGTGCACCTGGTCAACTCCCAGCCCAGCCTGATGATGAACCGAGTAATATTACACAGGAACCAACCAGCCATTGCTAGACACACCATCACCTCTCATCCCCTCCTCTCTCTGGCACCATTTCTTTTTCGCTGTTACAAGTGAAATTCATCTCATTCAGATCTCATACTCTTCAAGCAAAGCAATATCAGGCTTTGTTATAGGTTGAACTGAAGGGTCTGCCAGTCACCTCTGGATCTCAGATCCCTCTCCCCCTCTCTCTCTCTCTCTTATACTCCCTCCATCACTCTCCACTTTTTTTTCTCCCCGCCTGTAAAAACTGCCAAAAACACATTTTGCGAAACCATTACAGCAGGCCGAGGAGAGAAAAAGATTAAGATCTCGCAAGCTTGCTTGACTGGTGGGGAAGTCAAGGCCTTTCCAAAGCTGTCTGACAAGATTGTGGGGAAAAAATGAACTTTTTTTTTTGGGGGGGGGGGGGCTTGTGAAAAGCTTTGACACGCATGGGCTTGCAGCAGGTGTGCTCCGGCGTTAGAAGCTTTTACAGTGCTAATGAAACAGGCCGAGTCGGGCGAGCAGGGGAGCAGAGCAGAGGAGGGGGGAGAGGAGGGGGGAGAGGACAGCGGAGAAGAGAGGCCAAGGCGTGGAGAAGGGGAGAGGATGGGTGGCGAAAAGGAGATAGAGGGGAGAAGGAAACGAGGAGAGGAGAGAGAGCTAAAGAGAGGAGGACTGACCTAGTAGCGAGTCTAGTGGAGGGTCCTCAAATACTATATACATAGACACTATACATAGACACCAGCTCTAAACTAGATCTTTCTATATATCTGTCGTACCCCGATGTCGGGTATCTTGATGAGGAGTATGGGTGAATCTATACCAGGGCCGTTCTACAGGCCGGCTAAGCTTGATGGAAAAAGCATCAGTAACTCAGTGCCATCGCAGAGATCAACTTAGAATAAATAAGGAAGGGGCAGACACACAAACAAATGGACGCATCACAAACATTAATAACAAAACTGCAACACAACGCACTTCAAATGACATAGCATCTGTGTTCCGTGATATGATCGTCTTCTGGGACCAGGGATAGTTCTAAAACGCCCCGCACCCTTCTTTGAGTGATGTAAAGTTCGAACAAGGATGGGGGTGGGCGTGTTCATGTGAGAAGCTGTACATCCGTTTGGGAGTGGAGGGGCCCATGTCCTGTATACTGTGACACACTTGGTATGGATCGAAAAAGAAAAGCCCTCTCCCACTCTCTCACATGCGCGCACACCTTTCACCCTGCCTCATACTCTCCATCCAATGACAGCAGACCTCTCTCTCTCTCTCTCTCTCTCTCTCTCTCTCTCTCTCTCTCTCTCTCTCTCTCTCTCTCTCTCTCTCTCTCTCTCTCTCTCTCTCTCTCTCTCTCTCTCTCTCTCTCTCTCTCTCTCTCTCTCTCTCTCTCTCTCTCTCTCTCTCTCTCTCTCTCTCTCTCTCTCTCTCTCTCTCTCTCTCTCTCTCTCTCTCTCTCTCTCTCTCTCATGCGCATGCACACACACAGACAGTGTAAATGCAGGGGAAAAGTGGGGCCATACCAAGTGGGATTTAAGGTGTAGATTTCATATTCACACACACAGAACCACAGTAGCGGGGTGTGCTAAACTTGGGGGACGACAAGGTCTGGATACCAAGGAATGGCTACAGTGTAAGTAATCAAAAAACAACAGTAGACTTAACAATGTAAACTATGCACAGCCTCCTTAGGGCTCCGGGGGGGGGGGCGGGGCGGGGGGGGGGGGGTGCTGGGCGGCTCAGACCATGAAGCGGTGCTCCTTGCCGTCGTGCGCCATGAGGATGACGTTGCGGTTGGAGGTCCAGATGAGGCGGGCCAGCTTGAGGGCGTTCTGGGAGCCGGGCGAGGCCGGCTGCACAGGCGGCACCTGGTAGGTCTTGATGCAGCGGAGCTGGGGGGCCGAGTTGAGCATGCCGATGCTGCCCAGCAGAGAGGTGTTCATCTGGGGGAGAGGAGGAGGGAGAGTAGAGGGTGAGCTGCACACCAGGACACCCTGCACTGTCTCGGAGACTACCCCAGTGGATCACCCCAGTGGACCACCCCAGTGGACTACCCCAGTGGACTACCCCAGTGGACTACCCCAGTGGATCACCCCAGTGGACCACCCCAGTGGACTACCCCAGTGGACTACCCCAGTGGACCACCCCAATGGACTACCCCAGTAGACTACCCCAGTGGACCACCCCAATGGACTACCCCAGTAGACTACCCCAGTGGACCACCCCAATGGACTACCCCAGTAGACTACCCCAGTGGACCACCCCAATGGACTACCCCAGTGGACTACCCCAGTGGACTACCCCAGTGGACTACCCCAGTGGACTACCCCAGTGGATTACCTCAGTGGACCACCCCAGTGGACTACCCCAGTGGACCACCCCAATGGACTACCACAATGGATTACCCCAGTGGACTACCCCAGTGGACTACCCCAGTGGACCACCCCAGTGGACCACCCCAGTGGACTACCCCAGTGGACTACCCCAGTGGACTACCCCAGTGGACTACCCCAGTGGACCACCCCAATGGACTACCACAGTGGACTACCCCAGTGGACTACCCCAGTGGACTACCCCAGTGGACCACCCCAGTGGACTACCCCAGTGGACCACCCCAATGGACTACCACAGTGGACTACCCCAGTGGACTACCCCAGTGGATTACCTCAGTGGACCACCCCAGTGGACTAGCCCAGTGGATTACCTCAGTGGACCACCCCAGTGGACTACCCCAGTGGACCACCCCAGTGGACTACCCCAGTGGACCACCCCAATGGACTACCACAGTGGATTACCCCAGTGGACTACCCCAGTGGACTACCCCAGTGGACCACCCCAGTGGACTACCCCAGTGGACTACCCCAGTGGACCACCCCAGTGGACTATCCCAGTGGACCACCCCAATGGACTACCACAGTGGACTACCCCAGTGGACTACCCCAGTGGACTACCCCAGTGGACCACCCCAGTGGACTACCCCAGTGGACCACCCCAATGGACTACCACAGTGGACTACCCCAGTGGATTACCTCAGTGGACCACCCCAGTGGACTACCCCAGTGGACTACCACAGTGGACTACCCCAGTAGCAAGTTTGTCCTGGTCCCAGTCCGGATCTCCGGGCTCCAGTTTGATCCGCGCCAACTTCCAGCCCTGGTCTCGACTCCAGCCCCCGGCCCCCAGCCCTCGCCCCCAGCCCCCAGCCAAGCACCCATCCCAATCCTCAGAGCTGGCAGCGCCCCGCCAGAGAGGTTCAGAGAGAGAGGTCGACAGACAGTCTGCAGACTCATTACCACAGCAGCCGTCCGGCCGGCGCGGCACTCGCGGTTTACGTTTACAGTAATGTCATTAGTGAGGGGCAGGGGGAGGCTCTGTGTGTGTATGTGTGTGTGTGTGTGGATGATTAGACATGAGGGAGGCAGTGTCGGAGGATTCGACAGAAGCCTCCTCCTTCAGCGCCAGTACTGGGAAGGAAACAGTGATTGGAGACAACCCTGGAGCCGAACCAGACAGCAGCCCACCACTCTACACCCTGGAGGTCCATTACATCTGTGGGATTCCACTAGGCCCCGAGTCAACCGCTATGTGCGTGTGTGTGTGTGCGCATTCTCACCTGCCAGAAGGAGATGTGACTGTCTGCATTGGAGTAGGTGGCTAGGTAGCGTCCGTCAGGAGCAAAGGACACCGCTGTGATAGGGCCCTTGTGCCCGTGGATGTTCTGAGAGAGAGAGAGAGAGAGAGAGAGAGAGAGAGAGAGAGAGAGAGAGAGAGAGAGGAGAGAGAGAGAGAGAGAGAGAGAGAGAGAGAGAGAGAGAGAGAGAGAGAGAGAGAGAGAGAGAGAGAGAGAGAGAGAGAGAGAGAGAGAGAGAGAGAGAGAGAGAGAGAGAGAGAGTGACAGACAGAAAGAGAGGGTGGAGGGAGAGAGAGGGAGAGATAAAAGCAGGAGAAAGACACAATGAGTCACGACAGGACACGGCCACGACAGCCTTCATACACAGAAACGGCGCGAGAGTACTTCCACGTGACAGGAAAGAACAATTCCTCGCCTTTTGCGATCACTTCGTCCAAGCGAGTACAGTACACCCTGGCTTATCGTTGGGCAGGAACAGTGGTCTTCCTCTTAAGAGCCTCTCACGGCGAGCTCTTACACCTACTCAGTGACGGCGCGTTGATAAGAGGTATGTGTCAGATACGCTTGACTACGCTCTTCCAGGAAGAGGCCAGACACACGCTGCCAGCTGATAAATCATTCATAGTGACGGGAACCATCCAAACAAGCGCAGAACCACTCAAATAGGCACATTAAGAAAAATTCTAATTCCTTTTTTTCTCTTTTTTTTTGGTACATGAAAGTTGGGATGAATATGAGGTATTATGAGGAATACAAAAAAGAAATACATACACCCTCAAAGTAATGATAAGAAATACAATGTGAATGTGGGGGAAGTTTACAGTGAACACGCAAAGGTGTGTGAATACTTACACACTCGCGCTTGCCCGCATACACACACCCACACACACACACACACACACACACACACACACACACACACACACACAGTAAAGACTGTGAGGCTGAAGACAGCTAGCTGGTTGAGTAAAATCAATATGAAACGGAGCCAGGTTTGCTTGTGGTCCCGGCACACTCCAGAGTGGGTTATAAAACAACTAGCAGAGTAACTACACTTTCCCTGTGTCTACTCAGCACCCTGTTTTCCGGTTCAGGGGAAACGGAAGGGTAAAAGATCTGACAGGAATTCAGAGTTATGTTTGAAATGCGACAAATCAAAAGAGAAGATTAGGTTTTGTGAACCTCCTGCTTTCCTGCAGGAGGTTCTCCTGTTCCCCCCCCCCCCCCCCCCCCACAGACACGTAAACCCCTCAGTGCAGACTGACCTTGAGCTCTGTAGTAGCCATAGATTTAACACCAAATTGCATGTCAATATCTGTCATTCATTTGTGCCTTTCTGTGGTGCTGAAGCCCGGCTATCATCCTCCCAGTCGCCCTCCTGCTGGAAGGCTAGCAGCTCTCCAAAACTGATCCAGGGCCAGCTTAGAGCCCAGCAGTTCAACAGGAAGCTGGAGGACCCCCACCTTCACCACTGATCCAGAGTCAGGTCTTAACACCCCCCCCCCCCCCCCCCCCCCCACCCCTCCACCAACACCTACTACTCATCCCCACTCCAAACGCAGCGGGACCGGTGAATAAAACCACCTCATCCTCCCAGTCTCATCCCTCCTTTCATGCGGGATGAGTGGACAGATGTGTTTTCGTCCAGCGATTCGGCCTTAACAAAGCCCCCCCCCAGTTTACAGGCCTGAGAGGAGAATCGAAGCAGGTCTTTTATAGTGAGGGCCCCCCTCTCGGTGGCGATCAGCCCAGGCTTTAGAGGGAGTCAAGCTGTGGCCGGGGCCGGGCCTGAGAGCTTTTCAGAGAGACAACAGCTCTTCAGCAGCGATGGGGGCCTCGCAAGCCTGGCCAACCAGAAGGGAGGGAGGGGCCTCCTCCTGGACGTAATAGCACTGCACCATGGGAGATTGGCCGGTGCTCAGAGAGCCCGGCGGCTTCTCTCTCCCAGATGGGCAGCTAATCTTGTGTGTGTGTGTGTGTGTGGAAGGGAGGATTCATACACCAGTTAGAGGCGCAGGAACATTTTGAGCTCCTGACTCCTGACTCTGTGACTACATCAACAGAGACACACATACAGTACAATCTCCACTAATTGAAACAAATCCTTGCCGGTGCCTGTAATTGATTGCCTTAAATCACATGGCCGACACACTGGCCATCGACTAGACTGTGGTGTTGCCTTGTAAACAGACCGATGCAGTCTAATCATGAAATATGGTAGTCTGCCTCCAGTCACTGTGTCTAAGATAACTATCTGGCCTAATAGGAAGATATCAGTTAAAAGATTTAATTGCAAGACAATGCTTTAAAGCAAATACTGTAGAGATAGCTGTAAGAGAGTGGAGGGCCAAGATGAAATATTAATGGAAAGATTTAAACGAAAATATCTACAGTAGGTGGTTAATATGCCACTGCAGTACAGTACATCATTACATAGATCTAACACGTACAGGCTTCAAACGACATATCTAACATATATTGCAAATGATGTCCCTATAGTCTGGGTGTTTGACGAGTTCCAGTGTTTGAGGAGTGACTAATGAACTCTCGGCCAGATAAAGAGTCACAGGAATCGAATGCAAATGAATCAATGATTTGCATATTTCTCAAGACATTTCTGGGTTACTGCATAGGAGCTTTGGGGATTTACATTCCCAAAAACACAAACATACGCACATGCACACACGCGCATACACACACACACACGCCTTGTGGAGCCTCAGAATAGTGGAGCGTTGCGATGCTGCAGCAAAATCAATAGCTCTGCACCATAAATCTGAATGTGATGGTACTGGAAGACTCATCACAAGAGAAAGAGAGACTAAGAGAGAGAGTGATTGAGAGAGAGAGAAAGAGAGAGGCAGGGCTAGAGAGAAAAAGAGAGACAGAAAGGATGAGAGCGGGAGAGCGGCAGGGATAGAGGGTAGACAGACAGGGAGAGAGACCAGGACAGGGAGAGACACAGAGAGAGAAGAATAGAGAGTACGAAAGAGAGGGAGAGAGATATGGACTTTTACCAATCGTTTGCGAATACACACACGCACACACAATTACCATAAAAATGGAATACGATACATAATCGTAATAATACTGATTTCATCGCAAACGACTAAAAACCAGGTGTTGGAGTGTAGAGCAGTGGAGAAAAGAGAGAGAAAAGAAAAAGAAATAAAGAGGACTGTTCCGTGTCGAATCCCTAATTCTGCACGAGAGCAGCCAAAGAGAGGGATTGAATACATGTCTGGCCTAGACATGTATTCCTCCTAGACACCATCTCAGTGCCTGAGAGTTTATGTGTGTCTGTGTGTGTAGACAAACACTGAGGTTTTACCTTAAACCTCTGTGCAGTTTGTCTACCAACAGCAGGAGAGAAAGTCCACGGAGAGCAACGATCCAGACACCTGTCCTCCACCAGTCCAGTGGGTCAACACGGTGTCCGTTCTGTCAAACTGGCAGGAGACAGACCATACAAACCTGTGTGTGTATGCATGTGTGTCTACTGTCTATGAAAGGGCCCCAAAGTGAAAAAGGATTAATCTACAGTTCAGTGTTTGAGGCGAGACAAAAACCTAGTAGTGTGACTTCAGAGACTGGTAAAAAAATAATAATACGACGACAGGCACCTGTCCAGCACTATTGATTTCTGTTCCCCTAAAAACAGCTTTTGGGGGAAAAGTATAATATCCACCTGTCTTGTCTGTCTGTCTTTCTGCTGCTCTTATCCAGCTGCACAGGCTTCCTATTCAATTATTTAACTGCTTTTTTGGACTGTGCCTTCCAGCATATTGACTTTTCTCTGGATCACCGGCCCTGTTTCTGAAAATCAGGGGAGCAGGTGTTTGACTAAAACGTGCAGGTTTTGATTTGGGAGGCCAGTCGTTCTTTTCTTGTCTGACTTTGAGCAGAAGAGTACTGGTGGGGGGCCCCCCCCACACTGTTCACAGGCCACACTAGCCAATAGCCACTAGGCTAGCCTTACTCTTCTGGTTGTTCCCTTTAAAGCCCAGGGTGTGCAGTGGATGTGGACTGGCGACAGACCGACAGAGCACTTGTTCGTGGCCGCGTCCTGTAGCGATAGGCCAGACATCTGTTTGACGTTTTAGAACAGGTGGGTTCTTATCTTTCGGTTATCCTGGTATATAAGGCTTGAAAAATCTATGGCGGAAAAGCCATTCGCGTGTTTTTTCGCGAAACACCTCATCCTAGGTCATCCGACACCAACATGTCACAGCCCACGACATAAAACGAACAGGGAGAGGTATAAAATGTGCAACAACGTTCATCTATATATGATTTCGGTGACAGCGACATAATAAGCGCCTGACACATGAACCTGAAATTCGGTTTTGAGGTACGACGGTAATTGAGAGTATATTTGGGTTTTTGATGGGATGATTGTCCAAGACGTTAGGCTGCTCGACGCTCCATGGTCATCTCAATCCTCTTCGACGCTCAGGGGACAATAACACCAGGCTGTGTAACGCAATAAAGCTTCCCAGACACTATCCGCTAAATTGCCCGGGCTCACCTCGCGGTACAGGATGAGATTAGCGCTTCTGGCACTCAGACTCCCCTCGCAATTAAAGACACACTGAAAATCTCATCATTTAATTGTACCTTCATCAAATCCCATTTCACATCAATGGCCAGTTGAACACGTTTAGAACAAATAACCCTCAAAACACAAGTCAGCTGGTTAACTTGAGAGCGAGAGTTGCTAGATAATAACAGATGCTGCGTGATGAAGGCTGCAGGTTTTTTAGACGCACATGTTTCTACACAATTTGAAATCAAATATTTATGGCTTCATATATTTCCATCAGGGTGGCCTGTGTATTTTTTTAAATACACCATGTCTGTGGTCAGCGCGATCTCACGGGTCATCCTCTCGTGAAGATCTGATCAATCTGTCTATCATGGAGCAGCGAGCCACAGAAAAACCATTTAAGAGCTTCCCCAGCTGATTTCCCAGGGTGCCTAGGGACACCAAAAGAAACCGAGGCCGACGTAATTCCACAGACTGCCGCCCCCCCCCCCCCCCCTCAACATGTGACTGACACCTGCCAGACCCTGTCAGGAGCCAGTAGGAGCTAGGCACGTCGGCGGGGCCTGCCCAGACAATTCCCCTGGATGCGTGTGATCCAGCTATTATATAATAAATACCTTAGAAATAAATTCAGCTCAATTGATTGATTGACATTTTTCATAAAGAGAACGGATTTTTATTTAATTTGTATTATTATTTTTTACATCACTCAAGGAATCTTAAACCCAATAAATCCCAGTAATCAAAGATGTGCTTTAGGCTCGGGGGATTCTAAGGGGAGGTGACTGGTACTGTAGCTAGAACTGGAGCTAAGGTTGCACGCTGCTATCTGGACAGGCCTGAGGTCATCCAGGGCAGGACCAGTAATTGGTCCACCAGGATTCACAGGTAGGAACCCTGGGAAAAAAACACGGCCCCCTGTTGAAGGGCGGTGTGTCTCCAGCTAATCAATCCCCTACCGCCGGCCTCCTCTCTCCCACCCTGTGAAACCAGTGTTAGGCGAACGTGGGGGGGGGGGGGGGGGGGGGGGTCAGACAGGCTATTGTAGGAACTGTTTGGTCATTCACAACTCGTCATCCATTTAATTTTATCTCGCTCTCGTATCTCCTCCACAGCCCACAATCAAAATGGACTTCTTATTTTAGCCTGGTTTGTATCCGTTTGATCGGCCCTACCGCGCTGACTAAGCGGAGGCTGGCCAATCAATAATAATCATCAAATCTTAAACCACCAATTGGGGAGGTGGGGGGGGGGGGTCTGGAAGTGAGGCTGAGAGTTCTCCAGTGTGGCTGAGGGATCAGGTCAGTGTTGTGGAGATCTTTGCTGCTTGGAGAGAAGGTTCACAGTAAACTCCACATGGGGGCCCCCCGGCCGTTGATGGCAGGTTACGGCTGGACCGAGGTCTAAAGTTGGACAGCTAATTAGGGTGGTGAAAGACGGGCGTACGGTCAGTGGCGCATATCAAACACCCCCCCCCTCCCCCTCCCCCTCCCCCCCTCCCTGCTGTGACTCCTGCAGTTTTACCGAAGCCTGAATCATTTATCCCCCGATTCGCTTAGTTCCAAACAGTCGTTCAACTTCCCTTGTCGAATGCCGATTGATCCAAATGATTAATATGCTTTTTAAAGATGTTAAAGCACTTATCAATTGGCATATTAGCGGACTTTAAATGATGCTTGCCCGCATAATTTTTGTGGAATGCTACCATTGCCACCCTAATGGACCACCTTGAATAATTCAGACCCTCAGTGGTAATAAAAAAAGAGAAATAAAGTAGCCTAATTATTTTGGGAACAAGCTGCGGTGCGGGGTGACTGAAATCCAGAGAACATTTTAGTGTCAGAGTCTTCATCTCAGTTCACACATTCCCCAGACAGACAGACCATAATAAACAGAAAGCCGTCACCTGCCACCATCAGCTAGACCGCAGAGCAACACGGACCTACTGGTAGGCATGGGAAGCAGGTCCAGCAGCCACCAAGCCAGCGTTGGTGGAGAGACGGAGATATGGAAGAACGTAAAGGATCCATCTTACATTTACATTTAGTCATTTAGTAGACGCTCTTATCCAGAGCGACTTACAGTAAGTACAGGGACATTCCCCCAAGGCAAGTAGGAAATCTTAAAGATTTCGAGGAGAAGACAGAAGCGGGGAACCTTGTCAGCTGAGCTGTGGCACTCTGGGGGCCCAATTAGATGGCGCGCCACAGTAGCTGGGCTTGAGCCTCAGTCTGGGTCTTTTCCGTGTGTGCCGGGGTTCTCTGATCAAATATAGGGGCTACGGGGAGAAAAAAAGAAGAAGCTAGCTTTGCCTTTCAACGTAGCTCCCTCACTTCATCAGGGGCGATGAACAGATGACAGGCTAAGGGGGGAGAAAGCTGAGACAACCCTCAGAGCGTACACACAACATGACTGGGTAATGAAATGTGGAGGGGAGGAAGTAAATAGGCAGGGGGGGGGGGGGGGTGCACGCACACACACACACACAAATACAGAACAACACCAACACACCGACAGAGACACCACACACGAAGGCAGAGTAACGACAAGGAGATGGTGGCGTATGTGTTTGTGTGTGCGTGTGTATGGGGGATGGGAGGGTTGGTGGTGGGTTGGGGGGGAAGAACAGGAAACATAGGTAGGGAGAACAGGGGAGGGGGTAATGCGGTGACCATGCCGATTTTCGGGGGGTTCTTTTTTTTCCATTTTGTTCGTTTTGTTCAATTAGTAAATGCGGTTGAGTGCTGAAGGGGTCTAGTGTTGCGCAGCTGACGTGGTGCAGTTCACGGGAGCAGATCAAAGGCGAGGTGCCAGATGGCGGGGCAGGGGCTGGGGCAGGGGAAGGGGCTGGGGCAGGGGCTGTGGATGAGGGAGATGGCCCAGGCTGCTCTGTCTCTGCACAGGATCCGAAAACCACACAACATCCCCCCCCCCAACCCCCCTCCCCGGCCGGGCCAAGCTATGGTCAGGCAGCAGGACATAACCAGGTAACGCTTTAGATCCAAGGGCTTGAAATGGGCGTGAGTTAACAGGTATTAAGGCGATAGTAAGTCAGTCAATCTCATTAACACATTTGAATGTTGATAAGCATCTTATAAGGGATTTATTAGCCGTTAACTAACACTCGTCTTATCTTATGATGACACTAACTCCTATCATCAACACTTATATCGTCTTCTTAAAGCATTCACGTGAATCAGCATCTTCTAAGGGCCTTATTACCGATTATCCAGAACCGTGACACACGTACAGGCTCACACGCATCGGACCAGCTGCCACGCATTCCAATAAACCCACCCAGCACTTGCATGATCGCGACTTCCCAAATCAGTCCAACCAGCGTCAGAGCCCGTTTGTATCACACACGTGTGCAGAGGACGCCGTCAGGTGTGCGCACACGTGTACACGGAGGCCGCACGCTCACGACGGCGTTGTCGATGCCGCGTGTCCGTGTACCCTCTCAGCCGTGCCGTCCCCGTCGCCTGTCGTTCTGGCTCGCGCCGCGCGTCAGAGACGCCGATGAGCTAAAGATTTCACACCAATCAATGGCGAGGGGGGCCGAATTGACTGGATGACAGTCGGGGCAGGGAGGGAAGTGTTGTTTGTTCAATTACCGCGGCGTGGCGTTCGTCAGGCTCCGGGACACGCTGTTACAGGCTGGAGGACAGGGAGGCAGATCTGGCGTTCCTGATTCGAATGGGCCTCGAGACTCTACTCTCAGCAGCATTATTGATGAACCAGAGGAACGTACAAGGCATGTTTGAAAATAGTCTGGGTGTAAAGACGGCCAGACAGGCGGCCAGACAGCCAGACAGACAGAAGGGAAGACAGGCAGACGCACAGTTAGACACAGACAGAGGGGCAGACAGACAGCCAGTTTTCCTGACTCCAGCCCTGAAAGGGAGCCGTTTCCAGGTCAGCTGTAACCAAAGACACCAGGGCTGTGAACACGAGCCAAAACACACATCCACATTCACACTGACACACGCGCGCACTCACGCTGCCCAAATGAAATGCCCCCAGTCAAGAGACACCTCGTCCCAGACAGCCGCCTCCCTCTCTCCCTCTCTCTCTCTCTCTCTCTCTCTCTCTCTCTCTCTCTCTCTCTCTCAGTTAACCAATTATTCAAGTGGACCCAGTGGAAGGCTGGGGTGTATTGAGCCTCATTCCAGCCAATTGTAGCTATTGTAATTAAATCTGAGCGGCTGCATTCTCCACGGCGATGCAAGGCCATTGGTCGGTGGCATATGGTTACTTGTTGAAACAGCTCAATAGAGTGAGAAGGCAGAATTACACTTGCAAATGAGCTGATGATAAAAGTGCCATCAGTACAGCAGCAGTCGTCCTCCTCTCTCCGCCCCGCCCACACAGTAGCACATCACTCCCTCATGCACAGGGGACCGACTGGTAAAATCATTGGAGTGCTAACAGGCTATGCCCTGAAACGCTATTTAAAAAGTGAGAGGAGGAGTTAAATCCTTCAATTTCGTATTTGATATAATAAAAAAAAAAAATCTATGTTCTCTTGTAAATGAAGGAGAAGTAGCAAAAAAATACCAATGTTTTTGAATTTCTTTAATTTCATTCTAGTTTTAATAAGAATGATGCATTGTGGGTATTCAGGGTATTCTGGCCCGATATTAAATAAAGATGGCCGCAGTCTTTGTAACTATCGTTTTCTCCCCCATTAAATTCTATACATCTCGGCGCAGCAGTTCAACTCCACCCCATCTTTCTCTGAATTGCTGTAATCTCCTAGTGTTGTACACACACACACACACACACCAGAGGCAAGAGGAGCGAATCCGCGCCATCCCTGTTTTATTCTGATTGTCATGGCGACGGGGTGAAAAATGAAGAGCCCCAGGCAGTAACTGGCGCAGAGTCAATAATGCTCCCACAGACACTGTGTGGATTATCAACAGCAGAGACCCTCTCTCCTCTCCTCACATCTCCTCTCCTCACATCTCCTCACATCTCATCTCCTCACATCTCCTCTCCTCACTTCTGCTCTCCACTACCCGCCTTTCCTCCCTTCCCTCGCTCCTCTCCTATTCCTGCCGTCCCTCTGGACGCGTCTCTCCCGTTCTCCTCCTCCACCTCCCCCCTTCCCTGTCCTCTCGTCCCCTAAGCCCGTCCTCGCCAACCTCCCCTCCTCTCTCCTCCTCTCTCCCCTCCAACCTCCTTGTCCTCCCCATCCGCTCCTCTCCCACCTACGGCACCTCTCCTTTTCTCTCCTCACCGCTCCTGTCCCCTCCTCTTCCCCACCTCTCCATTCCCTCTCCTCGCTTCCCGGCTTTCGCCGGCAGCTGAAGGGCGAATCAATACGGCCAAGGAAAGGACACTGACCTCGCTCCATTTACTACAATACGCCATCAATATTACAAAAAAGGGACCCAAAAATGTCACCTTTTTATTTCATCCTCACCCATCGGCTGAGCTCACGAAACCCTTTTCAAAAGACCTCAGAATAGAGCGATCCCCCCCCCCCCCCCTCCTTTCCCCATCACCATCCAGGGTGCCCGCACCCCCCCCCCCCACCCTCTCAATCCTTTGTGAGGGAAGGCGTTCCAAAATAATAGCCCTCATCCCATGATGGCGGCTTTGCTTTTGCCTACAGAGTTTCAACAGAAACAAATCTATAGCCAAAACCGCGGCCTTGTTTATAGACACAGTGGGAAGGCAGGGAGGCTGAGGGGGTTGAAAAGTTTTCTGTCCTCTGAGGCCAAATCCTATAACCTGTAAACATTGGCGGCCCCCCTGAATCCTAGTCATTTGCTGGGAGGGGTGGGTTGGCGGGCGGCTGTGCGAGTCCAATATCTACAAATAGCCGAGGGGACACTGGGCGGAGCTTTTTTCCGATGTCCAATACCCCAGCACACAAACACAGGGGGCTACTCCATTTTTCACAGGTAAACAATCTGTTTGTACTCCACCTTCACCTTCAACCTGCCTTGGTGAAGGTGGGGTAGGTGGTGGAGGGAGGGAGTGGGTGGGTGGACGGAGGGATAAATAAATGGACGGATGGATGGAGTGAGACCAGAGATCAGACGCTGGGAGAAAGGTCTGTTCTATACTATATAAGTGCTATAATAGTATAGCTATTTTCCTATATCCAGTACGGTATGCAAAAGTACAGAAAAAGCTAACTTTGGTACACACACACACCTCCTCGATTGGAGATTGAACGGGGGGCACCATTGTTATCAGAAATAAATGGCCTCCTCTGTTGGGCTCAAGCGGTTTTGTTGTGAGTGCTGTTCAGTGGATCAATAAAGCACAATTTACAGACAGGCACGCCCTCTGTGACATTATATTGGTTAAATATTAGTCACATAATAGACAGGGCTCACACCACTGTGGCTTGCCTACTGTCGAGCATTTTGCACTTCTGTTACCTTGGACACCAAGCGCTTTTCTCCAGGTTTTGTTCGTAATGATCAGAACCGTCAGTGAGACCTTATAAACGGAATAAAGTCTCTCAAATCAAACCTAATCTCCAATTCACGTAGGGCCCTAACACTCAGAGGTGAGAGAATGTATTCAGTATATGGAAAAAAAGAAAATATGAAGAAAAAACTACATTATAGATATCTAATATATATATATATTTATATTTGATGTTGACAGGGAAAAAAGTCCAAAGCAATTCTCCCCGCTTCTCTCCAACTTCCCTGAGGAGCCTGGGTAAGGCGCGTCTTTAGAGGGAGATAAAGCAGAGAAATGACAGCTGATAAGGTGTTTTAGCATGTCAGCAAGACAAGGGCATAACAAGCCAGAGGGGAGATTAACAAATAAGTGTCACACTGTGTGTGTCTCACACTGTGTGCGTGTGTGTGTCTTTATGTCTCTGTGTGTGTGTGTGTGTGTGTGTGTGTAAACCTGAAACACCCCTGTATCCAAGAGGCTGCAGTAGCCAACAGTGATGATGGACTTCTTGTGAGTATAATATGATGAACATGACCTGGTCTATCCATTTAAACCGTCGCTGTCTGCGTCTCTCAGCTGTGAACAAAGAACGTCCCCTTCCTACGCCCCTGACATCACACGTTTTCCTCCAGCTTCTCCGACACCGATTCTTTTTTTCTGGCCATCACATACTACAAAACAGCCATACCTCACAAAACCTTGTTTTGCACGGCAGTAGCCTGCTGTGAGGCCGTGACTCCCGGCAGATTGACTGAACTGGTCTCAGAGAGGATGCTGGGAACAGTAGTCTCCAGAGATGAAAGCCCAGCATGAGGTTATGTCACACCGGCGCGTTCCCCCCCCCCCCCCCTTGTCTGTCCGTTTATCTTGGCCGTCTCATCTCCGCCGCGCAGGAGAGCGCGGAGTCCTCACAGGAGACACGCCGTGCGCCTCTGCCCCCCCGCCCGCCTCCGCTCAATATCTGGGGCTGCTCACCAGCCGACCCCCTTCGCTGCCTCCGGCCTCTCAAATGTGGAGGGAAGGCCCCCCAGCCCTGTCCGTCCTCATGGCCCTGTCACCCCTCCCCGACACACACCACCTGAAACTGGCCTGCTACCCTGTGTACCGAACCCTCCACCCCCCCCTCCTCTTCACCCCCCGCCGCTCCAGGTATTGATCATTCCTATCACCCTGACACCCAGGATGGGGGGGGCACCTGGCCATGCTTGGACCGAGTACTCATCCGCCCCCCCCTTCCCTTGTCCTCCCTCGTCCCCTGTGAGCATTCACACTCCACCTCCTCCCAGCACCATCCTATCAACCACAGTCCCCCCCCCCCCCTTCAGGTACAGGAAACAACCTTCTCTGCTGTGCGTGTGCATAAGTGTGTGAGTGTGTGCGTGATTGGTCCCCGTCTTCCTCTCACAAAGAGCTTTCGAAGACAACCTGATCGTAGGTCGCATCCAGCTCATCAGAACCACCAAAGGTAAAAACGTATTTTGCTCTCTGCTTCAAAAGGGTCAACGTGCCTACGGCAAGGTTGGCATGACGAGGCATCGCTCGCCCCTCGCTCGCCCCTCGCTCGCCCCCCACCCCAGACCGGTGACCGGTGTTTACCTGGCACTTCCCGGTGCGGACATCGTACAGCGCCACAGAGCCCTGGCGCGCGCCCACGGCGATGCGGTGACTGCGGTCGCAGTAGCCCACCATGTAGAACCTGGTGGAACACAAGAGCACGCGCGCTTGTTCGTCACACGTGCCGGGGTTTGTCACGTGTGGCTCACCCCTCCAATAACCCCCCCCCCTACCCCTCCTGACTCTCCCTCATCAACCTTATGAGGAAATTAGGTCAAGAGGTCACCTTCTGGTCTAGTTAGTTAGTTACATTTCTGCACCTCGAACCTAAGCACTTGTCGAGCAGCGGCGCTGTATCTACCTCAAAATGGCAGGCCACATAAAATGTCTAAAATGGCAGCATTGTGAGACACAACGCATACATCACACACAAAAATTTTACTCTCATAAATGAAGGTGATGAGACCTAAGAGTACAGTATGTGGTTATCGCTCTCTCTCGCTTCTTTTGAAGAGCTTTAATGTTTTGTTTTTTAAGACTTTGTTCGTACATTTACGTACATTTAATTTATAATGCACATTATTACGCAATATCATGTCCATCAATGTAGGAGTCGAAGAGAGAATATTGAGTACACACACACACACTCACTTGCAGATGGCTGGGAAGCACTCCTGTAGTCCTTTCTTCTTCACTAAAGAACCCTCAATGCAGTACATGATGATGTCCATCACCTGGAGGAGGAGAGGGGGAGGAAGAGGAGGAGGCACAGGGAGGAGGAGAGGGGGACGAAGAGGAGGAGGCACAGGGAGGAGGAGGGGGAGGAAGAGGAGGAGGCACAGGGAGGAGGAGAGGGGGAGGAAGAGGAGGCACAGGGAGGAGGGGAGGGGGAGGAAGAGGAGGAGGCACACGGAGGAGGGGAGGGGGAGGAAGAGGAGGAGGCACAGGGAGGAGGGGAGGGGGAGGAAGAGGAGGAGGCACAGGGAGGAGGACAGGGGGAGGAAGAGGAGCACAGGGAGGAGAGAGGAGACGGATAAATCAATCATTTGTCAAGGAACACC